>NW_025746301.1:0-132606 GCF_021184085.1 Oncorhynchus gorbuscha
CCTAACCCCTGAACTAACCCACCTACCTAGCCCTAACCCCTGAACTAACCCACCTAGCCCTAACCCCACCTGCCTAACCCCCTGAACCCACCTACCTAGCCCCCCTAACTAACCCTGCCCTAACCCTAACTAACCCACCTACACCCTAACCCTGAACTAACCCACCCACCTAGCCCTGACCCCTGAACTAACCCACCCACCTGAACTAGCGTACCTATTCTTAATGCCTAACATCAGAGCTTCAAGGTATTTCTCTGACTGTGTTGTCTGGCCATTTAGATATACAGATCCTTCTCTACCATACATACAGGACTAGAGGAACCTTCATTACCATACATACAGGACTAGAGGAACCTTTCCTACCATACAGGACTAGAGGAACCTTTCCTACCATACAGGACTAGAGGAACCTTCCCTACCATACATACAGGACTAGAGGAATCTTCCCTACCATACAGGACTAGAGGAACCTTCCCTACCATACAGGACTAGAGGAATCTTCCCTACCATACAGGACTAGAGGAACCTTCACTACCATACAGGACTAGGGGAACCTTCACTACCATACATACAGGACTAGAGGAACCTTCCCTACCACACAGGACTAGAGAAACCTTCACTACCCTCAGAAAGGCCAAGTCATCCCAACGCTGATAAAGGGAGTGAAACAAAGATAGAGAAACAGAGAGATGATAGAGAGCTCCTACGCTCCATTTTGCCATATTCCAGTACCTCACTGCACCTCCCTGCCGTTACCATGACAACCAAAGAACAGGTTCAGCTATAAACTTCCCTCAAACTGAACACTGAGAGAGAGAGACAGAAAGAGAGACAGAAAGAGAGACAGAGAGAGAGAGAGAGAGAGAGAGAGAGAGAGAGAGAGAGAGAGAGAGAGAGAGAGAGAGAGAGAGAGAGAGAGAGAGAGAGAAACCCCTTCTCCAATCTGATTGGCTCTATAACTACAGTATCTATCTATGGATAAACCACAACACCAATCTGATTGGCTCTATAATTACAGTATCTATCTATGGATAAACCCCTTCTCCAATGTGATTGGCTCTATAACTACAGTATCTATCTATGGATAAACTACAACACCAATCTGATTGGCTCTATAACTACAGTATCTATCTATGGATAAATCACTTCTCCAATCTGATTGGCTCTATAACTACAGTATCTATCTATGGATAAACCACAACACCAATCTGATTGGCTCTATAATTACAGTATCTATCTATGGATAAACCCCTTCTCCAATGTGATTGGCTCTATAACTACAGTATCTATCTATGGATAAACTACAACACCAATCTGATTGGCTCTATAACTACAGTATCTATCTATGGATAAATCACTTCTCCAATCTGATTGGCTCTATAACTACAGTATCTATCTATGGATAAATCACTTCTCCAATCTGATTGGCTCTATAACAAAGGACAACCAGCAAAAACATACACATGATCAATAAAACAGTCAACTATTAAAGACGACCAGAACCCACTGGATTCTCCAATTACAATGAATGAACTAGAGGACAAAATGCCAACCCTCCAACCCAAGAAGGCCTGTGGTGTTGATGGGATCCTCAATGAAATGATCAAATATACAGACCACAAGTTCCAATTGGCTATTCTTAAAATCTTTAAACTTATCCTCAGCTCTGGCATCTCCCCCAATACATGAAACCAAGGATTGATCACCCCAATCCACAGAAGTGAAGAGAAATGTGACCCCAATAACTACCGTGGGATATGCGTCAACAGCCACCTTGGGAAAATCCTCTGCATTATCATTAACAGCAGACTCCCACATTTACTCAGTGAAAACAATGTACTGATCATATTTCAATTTGGCTTTTTACCAAATGACCGTACGACAGACCACGTATTCACCCTGCGCACCCTAATTGACAAACAAACAAAACAAAAGCAAAGTCTTCTCATGCTTTGCTGATTTCAAAAAGCTTTAGACTCAATTCAGCATGAGGATCTGGTATATACATTGATGGAAAGCGGTGTTGTGGGAAAACATACGACATTATAAAATCCATGTACGCAGCTTGAGCCCCACCCTCTTCAACATATATATCAACCAATTGGCAAGGGCTCTAGAACAGTCTGCAGCACCCGGCCTCACCCTGCTAGAATCGGAGGTCAAATGTATACTGCTTGCTGATGATCTGGTGCTTCTGTCCCCAACCATTGGAGGGCCTACAGCAGCACCTAAATCTTATGCACAGATTCTGCCAGACCTGGGCCCTGATAGAAAATCTCAGTAAAACAAAATAATGGTGTTCCAAAGGACCACAAATACAAATTCCATCTAGACACTGTTGCCCTAGAGCACACCAACAACTATACCTACCTCAACCTAAACATCAGCACCACAGGTAACTTCCATAAAGCTTTTATGCACACAAAAGGAGCATAGAATGTGACACATTTCTGAATCAGCAATAGAATCCATTGCCCTATATGGTTGTGAGGTCTGGGGTCCGCTCACCAACCAAGAATTCACAAAATGGGACAAACACCAAATTGAGACTCTGCATGTAGAACTGCAAAAGCATCTTCCGTGTACAATGTAGAACACCAACTAATGCATGCAGAGCAGAATTAGGACTTTACCCAGAATCCCCAAAAGAACAATTATATTCTAACTGTTAAATTCTACAACCACTTCAAAGGAAGTGATTCCCAAACCTTCCATTACAAAGCCCTCGCCTACAGAGAGATGAACCTGGAGAAGAGTCCCCTCAGCGAGCTGTGTTCATAACCAGACCCCTCAAAGCCCCAGGACAGCAACACAATTAGTCCCAACCAAATCATGAGAAAACAAAAAAATAATGACTTGACACATCGGAAAAGCAAACTGGAATGTTATTTGCTAAACAGAATACCTGACCACTGTGACTGACCCAAAATGATGGAAAGCTTTGACTATGTACAGGCGCAGTGAGCATGGCTTTGCTATTGAGAGAGGCCGCCATCGAACTGAACTTCCTAACCTCCTGTCAAATGTATGACCATATTAAAGAGACATATTTCCCTCAGATTACACAGAGACCCACAAAGAATTACAAAACAAATCCAACATCGATAAACTTCCATACGTGAAATACCTGTGTGCAGCGAGATTTGTGACCTGTTGCCACAATGGCAACCAGTGAAGAACAAACCCCATTGTAAACCCCTTTTGTACTTTAACTATTTCCACATTCCTACAACATTGTACATAGCCAGTAATAACATTTAAAATATCTATATTATTTAAAAATATTGTGCTTTTGTGAGTGTGATGTTTACTGTTCATTTATTTCCCTTTTGTTTATTATCTATGTCACTTACTTTGGCAATGTAAATATATGTTTCCATGACAATAAAGCCCTTAAATTTAATTTAATTGAGAGAGAAAGAGGTGAGAGAGAGATATTCATTACATAACCCTCAAACATACATCAGAAATAGAAACAAAAACATTTAGACACTAGTATTTCACACTCAACCAGTCTCATCATCATACTGAAACACTCAACCAGTCTTCATCACCATAATGAAACACTGAACCAGTCTCATCATCATACTGAAACACTAAACCAGTCTCCTCATCATACTGAAACACTCAACCAGTCTTCATCGTCATACTGAAACAGTCAACCAGTCTTTATCTTCATACTGAAACACTCAACCAGTCTTCATCTTCATACTGAAACATTGAGACACTCAACCAGTCTCATCATCATACTGAAACAGTCAACCAGTCTTTATCATCATACTGAAACACTAAACCAGTCTTCATAATCATACTGAAACACTCAACTAGTCTTCATCATCATACTGAAACACTCAACTAGTCTTCATCATCATACTGAAACACTCAACTAGTCTTCATCATCATACTGAAACACTCAACCAGTCTCATCATCATACTGAAACACTCAACCAGTCTTCATCATCATACTGAAACATCTTGACACTCAACCAGTCTCATCATCATACTGAAACACTCAACCAGTCTTCATCGTCATACTGATACAGTCAACCAGTCTTTATCTTCATACTGAAACACTCAACCAGTCTTCATCATCATACTGAAACATCTTGACAATCAACCAGTCTCATCATCATAATGAAACACTCAACCAGTCTCATCATCATACTGAAACACTCAACCAGTATCATCATACTGAAACATCTTGACACTCAACCAGTCTCATCATCATACTGAAACACTCAACCAGTCTCATCATCATACTGAAACACTCAACCAGTCTCATCATTATACTGAAACACTCAATCAGTCTCGTCATCATACTGAAACACCCAACAAGTATTCATCATCATACTGAAACACTCAACCAGTCTCATCATCATACTGAAACACTCAACCAGTCTTCATCATCATACTGAAACATCTTGACACTCAACCAGTCTCATCATCATAATGAAACACTCAACCAGTCTCATCATCATACTGAAACACTCAACCAGTCTCATCATCATACTGAAACACTCAAACAGTCTCATCATCATACTGAAACACTCAACCAGTCTTCATCATCATACTGAAACATCTTAACAATCAACCAGTCTCATCATCATACTGAAACACTCAATCAGTCTCGTCATCATACTGAAACACCCAACAAGTATTCATCATCATACTGAAACACCTTGACACTCAACCAGTCTCATCATCATACTGAAACACCTTGACACTCAACCAGTCTCATCATCATACTGAAACCTTGTCATGTGGATTACTCATGATATGTTTTATATCTTGAAGGTACCAAAAGTATTTATTGGTTTGGGAATGGAGAGGGAGAAAATGAGAGGGCAGGACAGAGAGGGAGAAGGGGAAAAGGGAGAGAGAGGGGAGGAGGGAAAGTGACGTGTGGGTGAAGAAGCTTCAGTCACGACTGTAATCAGGTAGAGACAGGTAGAGGTACAGCAGGTGAGAGGCAAGCTGTGTCATTAGCTCACTCACTCACTCACTCACTCACTCACTCACTCACTCACTCACTCACTCACTCACTCACACTCACTCACTCACTCACTCACTCACACACACACACACACACACACACACACACACACACACACACACACACACACACACACACACACACACACACACACACACACACACACACACACACACACACACACACACACACACACCTTGCAACCCTCAACAGAAAGCATGCAGGAGAGAGAAGAGACTCACCCACAGCATCAGAGACACAGATCCTCCATCACCAGGCTTCTCTGCCTGCACACTGAGAGAGAGGTGGAGAGAGAGATGGAGAGTGTGAGAGAGAAAGAGAGAGATGTAGAGTGTGAGAAAGCCAGAGAGATGGGGAGAAAGAAAGAGATGGAGAGAGAGGAAAGAGAGGAAAGAGAGAAGAAGAGAAAATGAGGAAAGCGAGGGGAACGAGAAATGGATGAGAGAGAGAGGGGAAAGAGAGGAGAGAGAGAAGAAGAGAAAACGAGGAAAGCGAGGGGAACGAGAGGAGAGAGAGAGAGGAAAGAGAGGAGAGAGAGAGAGAGGAAAGAGGAGGCAGTCTATGTACCGTTACTGTATGGCAAGAATGCTCAGTTCAGCCCACACAGTGCAAGCATGACACACTGACTGTGTGTGTGTGGATAGAAAGGCTCAGTCTCCCACTGATGCGTGGGCCAGACCTACACCAATCTATCCCCTTTCCTCCTCCCTCCCTCTCTCTGACACTAACACATCACTCTCAGATAACAGAAGAGGAGGAGAAAGGAGGAGAGGAAACTAGAAAATTGAGAAAGAAAGGAAGAAAATGTATGGCAGAGTGATAAATGTGAAGGAATCAGAGAGAGAGGAAGGAGAGAAGAGGCAGAGACAGAGGGAGAGGGTAGAGAGGCAGAGAGAGAGTGGGAAGGAGAGAGGAGGCAGAGACAGTGGGAGAGGGTAGAGAGCAGAGAGAGTGGGAAGGAGAGAGGAGGCAGAGACAGTGGGAGAGGGTAGAGAGGCAGAGAGAGAGAGAGGAAGGAGAGAAGAGGCAGAGACAGAGGGAGAGGGTAGAGAGGCAGAGATGAGGCAGACAGTGGGAGAAGGTAGAGAGGCAGAGAGAGGGAGAGGGTAGAAGGAGAGAGGAGGCAGAGACAGAGGGAGAGGGTAGAGAGGCAGAGAGAGGGGAAGGAGAGAAGAGGCAGAGACAGAGGGAGAGGGTAGAGAGACAGAGAGAGTGGGAAGGAGAGACGAGGCAGAGACAGAGGGAGAGGGTAGAGAGGGCAGAGAGAGTGGGAAGGAGAGAAGAGGCAGAGACAGTGGGAGAGGGTAGAGAGGCAGAGAGAGTGGGAAGGAGAGAAGAGGCAGAGACAGAGGGAGAGGGTAGAGAGGCAGAGACAGTGGGAGAGGGTAGAGAGGCAGAGAGGAGGCAGACAGTGGGAGAGAGGGTAGAGAGGCAGAGAGAGAGAGAGAGGAAGGAGAGAAGAGGCAGAGACAGAGGGAGAGATGAGGCAGAGACAGTGGGAGAGGGTAGAGAGGCAGAGACAGAGGGAGAGGGTAGAGAGGCAGAGAAGAGGCAGAGACAGAGGGAGAGGGTAGAGAGGCAGAGAAGAGGGAGAGACAGAGGGCAGAGAAGAGAGGCAGAGACAGAGGGAGAGGGTAGAGAGGCAGAGAAGAGGCAGAGACAGAGGGAGAGGGTAGAGAGGCAGAGACAGAGGGAGAGGGTAGAGAGGCAGAGAAGAGGCAGAGACAGAGGGAGAGGGTAGAGAGGCAGAGACAGAGGGAGAGGGTAGAGAGGCAGAGAAGAGGCAGAGACAGAGGGAGAGGGTAGAGAGGCAGAGACAGAGGGAGAGGGTAGAGAGGCAGAGAAGAGGCAGAGACAGAGGGAGAGGGTAGAGAGGCAGAGACAGAGGGAGAGGGTAGAGAGGCAGAGAAGAGGCAGAGACAGAGGGAGAGGGTAGAGAGGCAGAGACAGAGGGAAGGGAGAGAGAGGCAGAGACAGAGGGAGAGGGTAGAGGGCAGAGACAGTGGGAGGCAGGAGAGAAGAGGCAGAGACAGAGGGAGAGGGTAGAGAGGCAGAGAGAGTGGGAAGGAGAGAAGAGGCAGAGACAGAGGGAGAGGGTAGAGAGGCAGAGAGAGTGGGAAGGAGAGAAGAGGCAGAGACAGTGGGAGAGGGTAGAGAGGCAGAGAGAGTGGGAAGGAGAGAAGAGGCAGAGACAGTGGGAGAGGGTAGAGAGGCAGAGACAGTGGGAGAGGGTAGAGAGGCAGAGAGGAGGCAGACAGTGGGAGAGGGTAGAGAGGCAGAGAGAGAGAGAGGAAGGAGAGAAGAGGCAGAGACAGAGGGAGAGGGTAGAGAGGCAGAGAGAGAGGGAAGGAGAGAGGTGAAGGAAAACAGTGGAAGAGGGTAGAGGGAAGGAGAGAATAAGGAAAGAGGCGGCAGAGACAGTGGGAGATGGTAGAGAGGCAGAGAGAGAGAGGAGGCAGAAAAAGTTGGGGAGGGTAGAGTCAAAGAGAGAGGAAGGAGAGAGGAGGCAGAGACAATCGGAGAGGGTAGAGAGGCAGAGAGAGAGGAAGGAGAGAGGAGGCAGAGACAGTGGGAGAAGCGCAGAGTAGGAAGGAGAGGTAAAGAGCGAGAGAGGTAAAGAGAGAGAGAGGAGATGGAGAGACAGACAGAGAGAGGGACAGGTAGAGGTATAGAGAGGTGTAAGGAGAGGAAAGAAGAGGGGAGACATAGAGAGAGAGGGAAGGGAGAGGCAGAGAGAGGGAAGGAGAGGCAGAAAAAAGAGGGGGAAAGAGACGCAGAGAGAGGCAGAGAGAGAGGGGGGAAGGAGAGGCAGAGAGAGCGGAGATTCAAAGAGAGAGAGAGGAAAGGCAGAGAGAGGGGGCAATGAGAAGTAAAGAGAGAAAGAGAGGGGGAGAAGATGTAGTGAGAGGGGCAGGTAGAGGTAAAGAGAGAAAGAGAGGGGGATGGAGGCAGAGAGAGAGAGAGGGGGATGGAGGCAGAGAGAGAGAGAGAGAGAGAGAGAGAGAGAGAGAGAGAGAGAGAGAGAGAGAGAGAGAGAGAGAGAGAGAGAGAGAGAGAGAGAGAGAGAGAGAGAGAGAGAGAGAGAGAGAGAGAGAGAGAGAGAGGGAGAGGCAGAGACAGATAAAGAGAGGGGGAGAGGAGAGAAGCAGAGAGATGGAGAGAGTAGTGGAGAGAGCAAGAGGGAGAGGGAGAAGCAGAGAGGGAAAGAGGGATAGGGGAAGGAAGAGAGCGATGGAGAGAGAGAAGAGCGAGAGGGAAGAGAGGGATAGGGGAAGGAAGAGAGCGATGGAGAGAGAGAAGAGCGAGAAGGAAGAGAGGGATAGGGGAAGGAAGAGAGCGATGGAGAGAGAGAAGGAAGAGAGGGATAGGGGAAGGAAGAGAGCGATGGAGAGAGAGAAGAGCGAGAGGGAAGAGAGGGATAGGGGAAGGAAGAGAGCGATGGAGAGAGAGAAGGAAGAGAGGGAAGAGAGGGATAGGGGAAGGAAGAGAGCGATGGAGAGAGAGAAGGAAGAGAGGGATAGGGGAAGGAAGAGAGCGATGGAGAGAGAGAAGAGCGAGAAGGAAGAGAGGGATAGGGGAAGGAAGAGAGTGATGAGAGAGAGAAGAGCGAGAGGGAAGAGAGGGATAGGGGAAGGAAGAGAGCGATGGAGAGAGAGAAGAGCGAGAGGGAAGAGAGGGATAGGGGAAGGAAGAGAGCGATGGAGAGAGAGAAGGAAGAGAGGGAAGAGAGGGATAGGGGAAGGAAGAGAGCGATGGAGAGAGAGAGAGCGAGAAAGAGAGGGATAGGGAAGGAAGAGAGTGATGGAGAGAGAGAAGAGCGAGAGGGAAGAGAGGGATAGGGGAAGGAAGAGAGCGATGGAGAGAGAGAAGAGCGAGAGGGAAGAGAGGGATAAGGGGAAGGAAGAGAGCGATGGAGAGAGAGAAGAGCGAGAGGAAGAGAGGGATAGGGGAAGGAAGAGAGCGATGGAGAGAGAGAAGAGAAGGAAGAGAGGGATAGGGGGAAGGAAGAGAGCGATGGAGAGAGAGAGAGAGAGGAAGAGAGGGATAGGGGAAGGAAGAGAGTGATGGAGAGAGAGAAGAGCGAGAGGGAAGAGAGGGATAGGGGAAGGAAGAGAGCGATGGAGAGAGAGAAGGAAGAGAGGGATAAGGGGAAGGAAGAGAGCGATGGAGAGAGAGAAGAGCGAGAAGGAAGAGAGGGATAGGGTGAGGCAGAGAAAAAAGGTGCTTACAGGCAAGCGTGGGCATTGGAGGGAGAGTTTCCTGTTGCTATGGTGACCCTTCAAAGACAGCAAGTCATCTGCTGCATGCTGGGTAAACAAGCCCCCCCACCACACACACAATGTAGAGTGGAACTAGCACCATTTGGTGGTCAACCTTAGAGAAATATGTTAACGTTCTCTAGACTAGAGACTCTATAGTTGATGTCCGTGCCCCTGCGGAAATCGAATTAGCATAATGGGATTGATATCCGGGCTCTTCGCTGGCCATGGCAGAACACTGACATTCCTGTCTTGCAGGAAATCACGCACAGAACGAGCAGTATGGCTGGTGGCATTGTCATGCGGGAGGATCATGTCAAGATGAGCCTGCAGGAAGGATACCACATGAGGAAGGAGGATGTTTTCCCTGTAAAGCACAGCGTTGAGATTGCCTACAATGACAACAAGCTCAGTCTGATGATGCTGTGACACACCGCCCCAGACCATGACGGACCCTCCACCTCCGAATCGATCCCGCTCCAGAGTACAGGTCTCGGTGTAACGCTCATTCCTTTGACGATAAATGTGAATCACCCCTGGTGAGACAAAACCGCGACTCGTCAGTGAAGAACACTTTTTGCCAGTCCTGTCTGGTCCAGCGACGGTGGGTTTGTGCCCATAGGCGACGTTGTTGCCGGTGATGTCTGGTGAGGACCTGCCTTACAACAGGCCTACAGGCCCTCAGTCCAGCCTCTCTCAGCCTATTGCAGACAGTCTGAGCACTGATGGAGGGACGTTTCTTTTTTTGCTGAGTTTATATCAATGATAGAGACAGACTAAAGGCAGATAGAGGAAGGAGAGGAGACAGAGAGAGGAAGGAGAGGAGGCAGAGAGGAAGGAGAGAAGGCAGAGAGAGGAAGGAGAGGAGGCAGAGAGAGGAAGGAGAGGAGGCAGAGAGAGGAAGGAGAGGAGGCAGAGAGGAAGGAGAGGAGACAGAGAGAGGAAGGAGAGGAGGCAGAGGGAGGAAGGAGAGGAGGCAGAGAGAGGAAGGAGAGGAGGCAGAGAGAGGAAGGAGAGGAGGCAGAGAGAGGAAGGAGAGGAGGCAAAGGGAGGAAGAAGAGGAGGCAGAGAGAGGAAGGAGAGGAGGCAAAGGGAGGAAGGAGAGGAGGCAGAGAGAGGAAGGAGAGGAGGCAAAGGGAGGAAGGAGAGGAAGCAGAGAGAGGAAGGAGAGGAGGCAAAGGGAGGAAGGAGAGGAGGCAGAGAGGAGGCAGAGAGACAAATGAGAGGAGGCAGAGAGAGGAAGGAGAGGAGGCAGAGAGAGGAAGGAGAGGAGGCAGAGAGACAAAGGAGAGGAGGCAGAGAGAGGAAGGAGAGGAGGCAGAGGGAGGAAGGAGAGGAGGCAGAGAGAGGAAGGAGAGGAGGCAGAGAGAGGAAGGAGAGGAGGCAAAGGGAGGAAGGAGAGGAAGCAGAGAGACAAAGGAGAGGAGGCAGAGAGAGGAAGGAGAGGAGGCAGAGGGAGGAAGGAGAGGAGAGAGAGGAGGGAGAGGAGGCAGAGAGACAAAGGAGAGGAGGCAGAGAGGAGGAGAGAAAGGAAGGAGAGGTGGCAGAGGGAGGAAGGAGAGGAAGAAGAGAGAGGAAGGAGAGGAAGCAGAGAGGAAGGAGAGGAGGAAGAGAGAGGAAGGAGAGGAGGCGCAGAGAGATGAAGGAGAGGAGGCAGAGAGAGGAAAGAGAGGAGGCAGAGAGAGGAAGGAGAGGAGGCAGAGAGATGAAGGAGAGGAGGCAGAGAGATGAAGGAGAGGAGGCAGAGAGAGGAAAGAGAGGAGGCAGAGAGAGGAAGGAGAGAATGCAGAGGGAGGAAGGAGAGGAGGCAGAGAGACAAAGGAGAGGAGGCAGAGAGACAAAGGAGAGGAGGCAGAGAGAGGAAGGAGAGGAGTGATCTAGCAGAAACCCAGCTCCCTATGTTATCTAGCAGAAATCCAGCTCCCTATGTTATCTAGCAGAAATCCAGCTCCCTATGTTATCGAGCAGAAATCCAGCTACCTATGTTATCTTAGTAGAAACCCAGCTCCCTATGTTATCTTAGCAGAAACCCACCTGCCTACATTATCTAAGAAACCCAGCTCCCTACGTTATCTTAGTAGAAACCCAGCTCCCTATGTTATCTTAGTAGAAACCCAGCTCCCTACATTATCTTAGTAGAAACCCAGCTCCCTACATTATCTTAGCAGAAACCCAGCTCCATATGTTATCTTAGTAGAAATCTAGCTCCCTACGTTATCTTAGTAGAAATACAGGTCTCTACGTTATCTTAGTAAAAACCCAGGTCCCTACGTTATCTTAGTAGAAATCCAGGTCCCTACGTTATCTTAGTAGAAACCCAGGTCCCTACGTTATCTTAGCAGAAACCCAGGTCCCTAAGTTATCTTAGTAAACCCAGCTCCCTAAGTTATCTTAGTAAACCCAGCTCCCTACGTTATCTTAGCAGAAACCCAGCTCCCTATGTTATCTTAGTAGAAAGCCAGCTCCCTACATTATCTTAGTAGACCCAGCTCCCTACGTTATCTAAGTAAACCCAGCTCCCTACGTTATCTTAGTAGAAACCCAGCTCCCTACCTTATCTTAGTAAACACAGCTCCCTACATTATCTTAGTAAACACAGCTCCCTACGTTATCTTAGCAGAAACCCAGCTCCCTACGTTATCTTAGTAAACCCAGCTCCCTACGTTATCTAAGTAAACCCAGCTCCCTACGTTATCTTAGTAGAAACCCAGCTCCCTACGTTATCTTAGTAAACCCAGCTCCCTATGTTTTCTAGCAGAAACCCAGCTCCCTATGTTATGTAAGTAGAAACCCAGCTCCCTATGTTATGTAAGTAGAAACCCAGCTCCCTACGTTATCTTAGCAGAAACCCAGCTCCCTACGTTATCTTAGTAAACCCAGCTCCCTATTTTATCTAGCAGAAACCCAGCTCCCTATGTTATCTAGCAGAAACCCAGCTCCCTATGTTATCTAGCAGAAACCCAGCTCCCTATGTTATCTTAGTAGAAACCCAGCTCCCTATGTTATCTTAGTAGAAACACAGCTCCCTACGTTATCGTAGCAGAAACCCAGCTCCCTACATTATCTTAGTAAACCCAGCTCCCTACGTTATCTTAGTAAACCCAGCTCCCTACGTTGTCTTAGTAGAAACCCAGCTCCTTATGTTATCTTAGTAGAAACCCAGCTCCTTATGTTATCTTAGTAGAAACCCAGCTCCTTATGTTATCTTAGTAGAAACCCAGCTCCATATGTTATCTTAGTAGAAACCCAGCTCCCTAGGTTATCTTTGTAGAAACCCAGCTCCTTTGGTTATCTTAGTAGAAACCCAGCTCCCTACCTTATCTTAGTAAACGCAGCTCCCTACGTTATCTTAGTAAACCCAGCTCCCTACGTTATCTTAGTAAACCCAGCTCCCTACGTTATCTCAGTAAACACAGCTTCCTACGTTATCTTAGTAAACCCAGCTCCCTACGTTATCTAAGTAAACCCAGCACCCTACGTTATCTAAGTAAACCCAGCTCCCTACGTTATCTTAGTAAACCCAGCTCCCTATGTTATCTAGCAGAAACCCAGCTCCCTATGTTATGTAAGTAGAAACCCAGCTCCCTACGTTATCTTAGTAGAAACGCAGCTCCCTATATTATCTTAGTAGAAACCCAGCTCCATATGTTATCATAGTAGAAACCCAGCTCCCTACGTTATCTTAGTAAACCCAGCTCCCTAAGTTATCTTAGTAAACCCAGCTCCCTACGTTATCTTAGCAGAAACCCAGCTGCCTACGTTATCGTAGTAAACCCAGCTCCCTACATTATCTTAGTAAACCCAGCTCCCTACGTTATCTTAGTAAACCCAGCTCCCTACGTTATCTTAGTAAACCCAGCTCCCTACGTTATCTTAGTAGAAACTCAGCTCCGTACGTTATCTTAGTAGAAACTCAGCTCCCTACGTTATTTTAGGAACACAGCTCCCTATGTTATCTTAGTAGAAACCCAGCTCCTACGTTATCTAAGAAACCCAGCTCCCTACGTTATCTTAGTAGAAACCCAGCTCCCTACCTTATCTTAGTTAACCCAGCTCCCTACGTTATCTTAGTAAACCCGCTCCCTACGTTATCTTAGTAGAAACCCAGCTCCCTACGTTATCTAAGTAAACCCAGCTCCCTACGTTATCTTAGTAGAAACACAGCTCCCTATGTTATGTAAGTAGAAACCCAGCTCCCTACGTTATCTTAGTAAACGCAGCTCCCTATGTAATCTAGCAGAAACCCAGCTCCCTATGTTATCTAGCAGAAACCCAGCTCCCTACGTTATCTTAGCAGAAACCCAGCTCCCTATGTTATCTTAGTAAACCCAGCTCCCGACATTATCTTAGTAAACCCAGCTCCCTCAGTTATCTTCGTAAACCCAGCTCCCTACGTTATCTTAGTAAACCCAGCTCCCTACGTTATCTTAGTAAACCCAGCTCCCTACATTATCTTAGCAGAAACCCAGCTCCATATGTTATCTTAGTAGAAATCCAGCTCCATACGTTATCTTAGTAAACACAGCTCCCTACGTTATCTTAGCAGAAACCCAGCTCCCTACGTTATCTTAGTAAACCCAGCTCCCTACGTTATCTAAGTAAACCCAGCTCCCTACGTTATCTTAGTAGAAACCCAGCTCCCTACGTTATCTTAGTAAACCCAGCTCCCTATGTTTTCTAGCAGAAACCCAGCTCCCTATGTTATGTAAGTAGAAACCCAGCTCCCTATGTTATGTAAGTAGAAACCCAGCTCCCTACGTTATCTTAGCAGAAACCCAGCTCCCTACGTTATCTTAGTAAACCCAGCTCCCTATGTTATCTTAGTAGAAACACAGCTCCCTACGTTATCTAGCAGAAACCCAGCTCCCTATGTTATCTAGCAGAAACCCAGCTCCCTATGTTATCTTAGTAGAAACCCAGCTCCCTATGTTATCTTAGTAGAAACACAGCTCCCTACGTTATCGTAGCAGAAACCCAGCTCCCTACATTATCTTAGTAAACCCAGCTCCCTACGTTATCTTAGTAAACCCAGCTCCCTACGTTTTCTTAGTAGAAACCCAGCTCCTTATGTTATCTTAGTAGAAACCCAGCTCCTTATGTTATCTTAGTAGAAACCCAGCTCCTTATGTTATCTTAGTAGAAACCCAGCTCCATATGTTATCTTAGTAGAAACCCAGCTCCCTAGGTTATCTTTGTAGAAACCCAGCTCCTTTGGTTATCTTAGTAGAAACCCAGCTCCCTACCTTATCTTAGTAAACGCAGCTCCCTACGTTATCTTAGTAAACCCAGCTCCCTACGTTATCTTAGTAAACCCAGCTCCCTACGTTATCTCAGTAAACACAGCTTCCTACGTTATCTTAGTAAACCCAGCTTCCTACGTTATCTTAGTAAACCCAGCTCCCTACGTTATCTAAGTAAACCCAGCTCCCTACGTTATCTTAGTAAACCCAGCTCCCTATGTTATCTAGCAGAAACCCAGCTCCCTATGTTATGTAAGTAGAAACCCAGCTCCCTACGTTATCTTAGTAGAAACGCAGCTCCCTATATTATCTTAGTAGAAACCCAGCTCCATATCTTATCATAGTAGAAACCCAGCTCCCTACGTTATCTTAGTAAACCCAGCTCCCTAAGTTATCTTAGTAAACCCAGCTCCCTACGTTATCTTAGCAGAAACCCAGCTGCCTACGTTATCTTAGTAAACCCAGCTCCCTACATTATCTTAGTAAACCCAGCTCCCTACGTTATCTTAGTAAACCCAGCTCCCTACGTTATCTTAGTAAACCCAGCTCCCTACGTTATCTTAGTAGAAACTCAGCTCCGTACGTTATCTTAGTAGAAACTCAGCTCCCTACGTTATTTTAGGAACACAGCTCCCTATGTAATCTTAGCAGAAACCCAGCTCCCTATGTTATCTAGCAGAAACCCAGCTCCCTACGTTATCTTAGCAGAAACCCAGCTCCCTACGTTATCTTATTAGAAACCCAGCTCCCTACCTTATCTTAGTTAACCCAGCTCCCTACGTTATCTTAGTAAACCCGCTCCCTACGTTATCTTAGTAGAAACCCAGCTCCCTACGTTATCTTAGTAGAAACACAGCTCCCTATGTTATGTAAGTAGAAACCCAGCTCCCTACGTTTTCTTAGTAAACGCAGCTCCCTATGTAATCTAGCAGAAACCCAGCTCCCTATGTTATCTAGCAGAAACCCAGCTCCCTACGTTATCTTAGCAGAAACCCAGCTCCCTACGTTATCTTATTAGAAACCCAGCTCCCTACGTTATCTTAGCAGAAACCCAGCTCCCTATGTTATCTTAGTAAACCCAGCTCCCGACATTATCTTAGTAAACCCAGCTCCCTCAGTTATCTTCGTAAACCCAGCTCCCTACGTTATCTTAGTAAACCCAGCTCCCTACGTTATCTTAGTAAACCCAGCTCCCTACATTATCTTAGCAGAAACCCAGCTCCATATGTTATCTTAGTAGAAATCCAGCTCCATACGTTATCTTAGTAGAAATACAGGTCTCTACGTTATCTTAGTAAAAACCCAGGTCCCTACGTTATCTTAGTAGAAATCCAGGTCCCTACATGATCTTAGTAGAAACCCAGGTCCCTACGTTATCTTAGTAGAAACCCAGCTCCCTACGTTATCTTAGCAGAAACCCAGGTCCCTACGTTATCTTAGTAGAAACACAGCTCCCTATGTTATCTTAGCAGAAACCCAGCTCCCTACGTTATCTTAGTAGAAACACAGCTCAATACGTTATCTTAGCAGAAACCCAGCTTCCTACATTATCTAAGAAACCCAGCTCCCTACATTATCTTAGAAGAAACCAAGCTCCCCACATTATCTAAGAAACCCAGCTCCCTACATTATCTTAGTAGAAACCAAGCTCCCCGCATGATCTAAAAAACCCAACTCCCAACGTTATGTTAGCAGAAACCCAGCTCCCTACGTTATCTTAGTAGAAACCCAGCTCCCTACGTTATCTTAGTAGAAACCCAGCTCCCTACGTTATCTTAGCATTAACCCAGCTTCCTACGTTATCTTAGTAGAAACCCAGCTCCCTAAGTTATCTTAGTAAACCCAGCTCCCTACGTTATCTTAGTAGAAACCCAGCTTCCTACGTTATCTTAGTAAACCCAGCTCCCTATGTTATCTTAGCAGAAACCCAGCTCCCTATGTTATCTTAGTAGAAACCCAGCTCCCTACATTATCTTAGTAGAAACCCAGCTCCATACGTTATCTTAGAAAACCCAGCTCCCTACGTTATCTTAGTAAACCCAGCTCCCTACGTTATCTTAGTAAACCCAGCTCCCTACGTTATCTTAGTAGAAACTCAGCTCCGTAAGTTATCTTATTAGAAACTCAGCTCCCTACGTTATTTTAGGAACACAGCTCCCTATGTTATCTTAGTAGAAACCCAGCTCCTATGTTATCTAAGAAACCCAGCTCCCTACGTTATCTTAGTAAACCCAACTCCCTACGTTATCTTAGTAAACCCAGCTCCCTAAGTTATCTTAGTAAACCCAGCTCCCTAAGTTATCTTAGTAAACCCAGCTCCCTACGTTATCTTAGTAAACCCAGCTCCCTACGTTATCTTAGCAGAAACCCAGCTCCATATGTTATCTTAGTAGAAACCCAGCTCCCTATGTTATCTTAGTAGAAACCCAGCTCCCTACATTATCTTAGTAGAAACCCAGCTCCATACGTTATCTTAGAAAACCCAGCTCCCTACGTTATCTTAGTAAACCCAGCTCCCTACGTTATCTTAGTAAACCCAGCTCCCTACGTTATCTTAGTAGAAACTCAGCTCCGTAAGTTATCTTATTAGAAACTCAGCTCCCTACGTTATTTTAGGAACACAGCTCCCTATGTTATCTTAGTAGAAACCCAGCTCCTATGTTATCTAAGAAACCCAGCTCCCTACGTTATCTTAGTAAACCCAACTCCCTACGTTATCTTAGTAAACCCAGCTCCCTAAGTTATCTTAGTAAACCCAGCTCCCTAAGTTATCTTAGTAAACCCAGCTCCCTACGTTATCTTAGTAGAAACCCAGCTTCCTACGTTATCTTAGTAAACCCAGCTCCCTATGTTATCTTAGCAGAAACCCAGCTCCCTATGTTATCTTAGTAGAAACCCAGCTCCCTACATTATCTTAGTAGAAACCCAGCTCCATACGTTATCTTAGAAAACCCAGCTCCCTACGTTATCTTAGTAAACCCAGCTCCCTACGTTATCTTAGTAAACCCAGCTCCCTACGTTATCTTAGTAGAAACTCAGCTCCGTAAGTTATCTTAGTAGAAACTCAGCTCCCTACGTTATTTTAGGAACACAGCTCCCTATGTTATCTTAGCAGAAACCTAGCTTCCTACATTATCTAAGAAAGCCAGCTCCCTACTTCATCACAGTAGAAACCCAGCTCCCTACATTATCTTAGCAGAAACCCAGCTCCCTCTATTATCTTAGTAAACCCAGCTCCCTAAGTTATCTTAGTAAACCCAGCTCCCTACATTATCTTAGTAAACCTAGCTCCCTATGTTATCTTAGTAAACCCAGCTCCCTACGTTATCTAAGTAAACCCAGCTCCCTACGTTATCTTAGTAGAAACCCAGCTCCATATGTTATCTTAGTAGAAACCCAGCTCCAAATGTTATCTTAGTAAACCCAACTCTCTACGTTATCTTAGCAGAAACCCAGCTCCCTACGTTATCTTAGTAAACCCAACTCCCTACGTTATCTTAGCAGAAACCCAGCTCCCTACATTATCTTGGTAATCCCAGCTCCCTACGTTTTCTTAGTAAACCCAGCTCCCTACGTTATCTTAGCAGAAACCCAGCTCCCTACGTTATCTTAGTAAACCCAACTCCCTACGTTATCTTAGCAGAAACCCAGCTCCCTACGTTATCTTAGTAGAAACCCAGATCCATATGTTATCTTAGTAAAAACCCAGCTCCCTACGTAGAAACCCGTGCTTTTACACCTGCATTGTTTGCTGTTTGGGGTTTTAGGCTGGGTTTCTGTACAGCACTTTGAGATATCAGCTGATGTACGAAGGGCTATATAAATAAATTTGATTTGTTATCTTAGTAGAAACCCAGGTCCATATGTTATCTTAGTAAAAACCCAGCTCCCTACGTTATCTTAGTAGAAACCCAGCTCCCTCTTATCTTAGCAGGAACTTGCTGAAGTTGGAGACTTTTATCTCCCTCACCAACTTCAAACATCAGCTATCCGAGCAGCTAACCGATCGCTGCAGCTGTACATAGTCTATAGGTAAATAGCCCACCCATTTTCACCTACCTCATTCCCATACTGTTTTTAATTTATTTACTTTTCTGCTCTTTTGCACACCAATATCTCTACCTGTACATGACCATCTGATCATTTATCACTCCAGTGTTAATCTGCAAAATTGTATTATTTGCCTACCTCCTCATGCCTTTTGCACACATTGTATATAGACTGCCCATTTTTTTTCTACTGTGTTATTGACTTGTTAATTGTTTACTCCATGTGTAACTCTGTGTTGTCTGTTCACACTGCTATGCTTTATCTTGGCCAGGTCGCAGTTGCAAATGAGAACTTGTTCTCAACTAGCCTACCTGGTTAAATAAAGGTGAAAAAAAAGAAAAAAAAAACTCAGGCCCTTAGACCATATTAAACATCACACAAACATTTGCTATTTTATTTTTTATTACCAAAAGCGTTTTCCAGTTGCTTTCACATGATGGGAATGTTGTAGTCCTGCATGGTAGGGTTCATATACTGTGTGTTGCTATCCCTGGCCTTCCAGCAAGAGGTCCACGTAGGCACCAGTCACCAGGCTGTCATCCCCGACACCGAGCTCCTTCATCAGGCTGCGAGCAATCGCCTCCCCCTCCTCAGGCCTTTGGTCCTCCCTCAACACCACCTACACACACACAGTTTCATAAAAACAGCTTTTTAAACAAGATCTAGAAACACAGACACACCCCAACCTCAAGATCTATGTAGTGTCTAGTGTCCCAGCCAAGTGAACCTACCTCTAGATCTATGTAGTGTCCCAGCCAGGTGAACCTACCTCTAGATCTATGTAGTGTCTAGTGTCCCATCCAGGTGAACCTACCTCTAGATCTATGTAGTGTCCCAGTCAGGTGAACCTACCTCTAGATCTATGTAGTGTCTAGTGTCCCAGTCAGGTGAACCTACCTCTAGATCTATGTAGTGTCTAGTGTCCCAGCCGGGTGAACATACCTCTAGATCTATGTAGTGTCTAGTGTCCCAGCCAGGTGAACCTACATCTAGATCTATGTAGTGTCTAGTGTCCCAGTCAGGTGAACCTACCTCTAGATCTATGTAGTGTCTAGTGTCCCAGTCAGGTGAACCTACCTCTAGTCCTATGTAGTGTCCCAGCCAGGTGAACATACCTCTAGATCTATGTAGTGTCTAGTGTCCCAGCCAGGTGAACCTACCTCTAGATCTATGTAGTGTCTAGTGTCCCAGCCAGGTGAACATACCTCTAGATCTATGTAGTGTCTAGTGTCCCAGCCAGGTGAACATACCTCTAGATCTATGTAGTGTCTAGTGTCCCAGCCAGGTGAACCTACCTCTAGATCTATGTAGTGTCTAGTGTCCCAGCCAGGTGAACCTACCTCTAGATCTGTGTAGTGTCTAGTGTCCCAGCCAGGTGAACCTACCTCTAGATCTATGTAGTGTCTAGTGTCCCAGCCAGGTGAACCTACCTCTAGATCTATGTAGTGTCCCAGCCAGGTGAACCTACCTCTAGATCTATGTAGTGTCTAGTGTCCCAGCCAGGTGAACCTACCTCTAGATCTATGTAGTGTCTAGTGTCCCAGCCAGGTGAACCTACCTCTAGATCTATGTAGTGTCTAGTGTCCCAGCCAGGTGAACCTACCTCTAGATCTGTGTAGTGTCTAGTGTCCCAGCCAGGTGAACCTACCTCTAGATCTATGTAGTGTCTAGTGTCCCAGCCAGGTGAACCTACCTCTAGATCTGTGTAGTGTCTAGTGTCCCAGCCAGGTGAACCTACCTCTAGATCTATGTAGTGTCCCAGCCAGGTGAACCTACCTCTAGATCTATGTAGTGTCCCAGCCAGGTGAACCTACCTCTAGATCTATGTAGTGTCCCAGCCAGGTGAACATACCTCTAGATCTATGTAGTGTCCCAGCCAGGTGAACCTACCTCTGGTCCTATGTAGTGTCTAGTGTCCCAGTCAGGTGAACCTACCTCTAGATCTATGTAGTGTCTAGTGTCCCAGTCAGGTGAACCTACCTCTAGATCTATGTAGTGTCTAGTGTCCCAGCCAGGTGAACATACCTCTAGATCTATGTAGTGTCCCAGCCAGGTGAACCTACCTCTAGATCTATGTAGTGTCTAGTGTCCCAGCCAGGTGAACCTACCTCTAGATCTATGTAGTGTCCCAGCCAGGTGAACCTACCTCTAGATCTATGTAGTGTCCCAGCCAGGTGAACCTACCTCTAGATCTATGTCCCAGCCAGGTGAACCTACCTCTAGATCTATGTAGTGTCTAGTGTCCCAGTCAGGTGAACCTACCTCTAGATCTATGTAGTGTCTAGTGTCCCAGCCAGGTGAACCTACCTCTAGATCTATGTAGTGTCCCAGCCAGGTGAACCTACCTCTAGCTCTATGTAGTGTCTAGTGTCCCAGCCAGGTGAACCTACCTCTAGATCTATGTAGTGTCCCAGCCAGGTGAACCTACCTCTAGATCTATGTAGTGTCCCAGCCAGGTGAACCTACCTCTAGATCTATGTAGTGTCCCAGCCAGGTGAACCTACCTCTAGATCTATGTAGTGTCTAGTGTCCCAGTCAGGTGAACCTACCTCTAGATCTATGTAGTGTCTAGTGTCCCAGTCAGGTGAACCTAGGTGAAGGTGAACCTACCTCTAGATCTATGTAGTGTCTAGTGTCCCAGCCAGGTGAACATACCTCTAGATCTATGTAGTGTCCCAGCCAGGTGAACATACCTCTAGATCTATGTGTGTCCCAGCCAGGTGAACCTACCTCTAGATCTATGTAGTGTCTAGTGTCCCATCCAGGTGAACATACCTCTAGATCTATGTAGTGTCCCAGCCAGGTGAACCTACCTCTAGATCTATGTAGTGTCCCAGCCAGGTGAACCTACCTCTAGATCTATGTAGTGTCCCAGCCAGGTGAACCTACCTCTAGATCTATGTAGTGTCCCAGCCAGGTGAACCTACCTCTGGTCCTATGTAGTGTCTAGTGTCCCAGTCAGGTGAACCTACCTCTAGATCTATGTAGTGTCTAGTGTCCCAGTCAGGTGAACCTACCTCTAGATCTATGTAGTGTCTAGTGTCCCAGCCAGGTGAACATACCTCTAGATCTATGTAGTGTCCCAGCCAGGTGAACCTACCTCTGGTCCTATGTAGTGTCTAGTGTCCCAGTCAGGTGAACCTACCTCTAGATCTATGTAGTGTCCCAGCCAGGTGAACCTACCTCTAGATCTATGTAGTGTCCCAGCCAGGTGAACCTACCTCTAGATCTATGTAGTGTCCCAGCCAGGTGAACCTACCTCTAGATCTATGTAGTGTCTAGTGTCCCAGTCAGGTGAACCTACCTCTAGATCTATGTAGTGTCTAGTGTCCCAGCCAGGAGAACCTACCTCTAGATCTATGTCGTGTCTAGTGTCCCAGCCAGGTGAACCTACCTCTAGCTCTATGTAGTGTCTAGTGTCCCAGCCAGGTGAACCTACCTCTAGATCTATGTAGTGTCCCAGCCAGGTGAACCTACATCTAGATCTATGTAGTGTCCCAGCCAGGTGAACCTACCTCTAGATCTATGTAGTGTCCCAGCCAGGTGAACCTACCTCTAGATCTATGTAGTGTCTAGTGTCCCAGTCAGGTGAACCTACCTCTAGATCTATGTAGTGTCTAGTGTCCCAGTCAGGTGAACCTACCTCTAGATCTATGTAGTGTCCCATCCAGGTGAACCTACCTCTAGATCTATGTAGTGTCTAGTGTCCCAGCCAGGTGAACATACCTCTAGATCTATGTAGTGTCCCAGCCAGGTGAACATACCTCTAGATCTATGTAGTGTCCCATCCAGGTGAACCTACCTCTAGATCTATGTAGTGTCTAGTGTCCCATCCAGGTGAACATACCTCTAGATCTATGTAGTGTCCCAGCCAGGTGAACCTACCTCTAGATCTATGTAGTGTCCCAGCCAGGTGAACCTACCTCTAGATCTATGTAGTGTCCCAGCCAGGTGAACCTACCTCTAGATCTATGTAGTGTCCCAGCCAGGTGAACCTACCTCTAGCTCTATGTAGTGTCTAGTGTCCCAGCCAGGTGAACCTACCTCTAGATCTATGTAGTGTCTAGTGTCCCAGCCAGGTGAACATACCTCTAGATCTATGTAGTGTCCCAGCCAGGTGAACCTACCTCTAGCTCTATGTAGTGTCTAGTGTCCCAGCCAGGTGAACCTACCTCTAGCTCTATGTAGTGTCTAGTGTCCCAGCCAGGTGAACCTATCTCTAGATCTATGTAGTGTCCCAGCCAGGTGAACCTACCTCTAGCTCCATGTAGTGTCCCAGGCCCTCCACTGAGTCCAAGTGAACCCTCGTCTGACCAACAAGGAACAGCCTCCTCTCCTTCCTCACCTCACCCTTAACCCCTAGAGAATCAGCCAGCACAGTCTACACACACACACACACACACACACACACACACACACACACACACACACACACACACACACACACACACACACACACACACACACACACACACACACACACACACACACACACACACACACACATTAATATACACCACCTCACCTCGAGCTCACTCTAAACTAGTCACGAATTATTCCCTCAGGGTCTTGTGTGGTAAAGAGAGTAGTGGTGTGGTAGGTACTCACTGTGTAGTAGGTACAGTAGTGTTGGAGTAGGTACTCACTGTGTAGTAGGTACAGTAGTGTTGGAGTAGGTACTCACTGTGTAGTAGGTACAGTAGTGTTGGAGTAGGTACTCACTGTGTCGTAGGTACAGTAGTGTTGGAGTAGGTGCTCACTGTGTAGTAGGGACAGTAGTGTTGTAGTAGGTACAGTAGTGTTGTAGTAGCTACTCACTGTGTAGTAGGTACAGTAGTGTTGGAGTAGGTACAGTAGTGTTGGAGTAGGTACTCACTGTGTTGGAGTAGGGACAGTGTAGTGTTGTAGTAGGTACAGTAGTGTTGTAGTAGGTACAGTAGTGTTGGAGTAGGTACAGTAGTGTTGGAGTAGGTACTCACTGTGTAGTAGGTACAGTAGTGTTGGAGTAGGTACTCACTGTGTAGTAGGTACAGTAGTGTTGGAGTAGGTACTCACTGTGTCGTAGGTACAGTAGTGTTGGAGTAGGTACTCACTGTGTAGTAGGGACAGTAGTGTTGTAGTAGGTACAGTAGTGTTGTAGTAGCTACTCACTGTGTAGTAGGTACAGTAGTGTTGGAGTAGGTACAGTAGTGTTGGAGTAGGTACTCACTGTGTAGTAGGGACAGTAGTGTTGTAGTAGGTACAGTAGTGTTGTAGTAGGTACAGTAGTGTTGGAGTAGGTACAGTAGTGTTGGAGTAGCTACTCACTGTGTAGTAGGTACAGTAGTGTTGGAGTAGGTACTCACTGTGTAGTAGGTACAGTAGTGTTGGAGTAGGGACAGTAGTGTTGTAGTAGGTACAGTAGTGTTGTAGTAGCTACTCACTGTGTAGTAGGGACAGTAGTGTTGGAGTAGCTACTCACTGTGTAGTAGGTACGGTAGTGTTGTAGTAGCTACTCACTGTGTAGTAGGTAGTGTTGGAGTAGGTACAGTAGTGTCGGAGTAGGTACAGTAGTGTTGGAGTAGCTACTCACTGTGTAGTAGGTACAGTAGTGTTAGAGTAGGTACTCACTGTGTAGTAGGTACAGTAGTGTTGGAGTAGGGACAGTAGTGTTGTAGTAGGTACAGTAGTGTTGTAGTAGCTACTCACTGTGTAGTAGGGACAGTAGTGTTGGAGTAGGTACAGTAGTGTTGGAGTAGCTACTCACTGTGTAGTAGGTACAGTAGTGTTGTAGTAGGGACAGTAGTGATGTAGTAGCTACTCGCTGTGTAGTAGGTACAGTAGTGTTGTAGTAGGTACAGTAGTGTTGTAGTAGGTACAGTAGTGTTGTAGTAGCTACTCACTGTGTAGTAGGTACAGTAGTGTTGTAGTAGGTACAGTACTGTTGTAGTAGGTACAGTAGTGTTGTAGTAGCTACTCACTGTGTAGTAGGTACAGTAGTGTTGTAGTAGGTACAGTAGTGTTGGAGTAGGTATAGTAGTGTTGTAGTAGCTACTCACTGTGTAGTAGGTACAGTAGTGTTGGAGTAGGTACTCACTGTGTAGTAGGTACAGTAGTGTTGGAGTAGGTACAGTAGTGTTGTAGTAGGTACAGGAGTGTTGTAGTAGGTACTCACTGTGTAGTAGGTACAGTAGTGTTGGAGTAGGTACTCACTGTGTAGTAGGTACAGTAGTGTTGGAGTAGGTACAGTAGTGTTGGAGTAGCTACTCACTGTGTAGTAGGTACAGTAGTGTTGTAGTAGGTACAGTAGTGTTGTAGTAGCTACTCACTGTGTAGTAGGTACAGTAGTGTTGTAGTAGGTACAGTAGTGTTGTAGTAGGTACAGTAGTGTTGGAGTAGGTACAGTAGTGTTGTAGTAGGTACAGTAGTGTTGGAGTAGGTACAGTAGTGTTGTAGTAGCTACTCACTGTGTAGTAGGTACAGTAGTGTTGTAGTAGGTACAGTAGTGTTGGAGTAGGTACAGTAGTGTTGTAGTAGCTACTCACTGTGTAGTAGGTACAGTAGTGGTGTAGTAGGTACAGTAGTGTTGTAGTAGGGACAGTAGTGTTGTAGTAGGGACAGTAGTGTTGTAGTAGGTACAGTAGTGTTGGAGTAGGTACAGTAGTGTTGGAGTAGCTACTCACTGTGTAGTAGGTACAGTAGTGTTGTAGTAGGGACAGTAGTGTTGTAGTAGCTACTCACTGTGTAGTAGGGACAGTAGTGTTGTAGTAGGGACAGTAGTGTTGGAGTAGCTACTCACTGTGTAGTAGGTACAGTAGTGTTGGGGTAGGTACAGTAGTGTTGTAGTAGGTACAGGAGTGTTGTAGTAGGTACTCACTGTGTAGTAGGTACAGTAGTGTTGGAGTAGGTACTCACTGTGTAGTAGGTACAGTAGTGTTGGGTTAGGTACAGTAGTGTTGGAGTAGGGACAGTAGTGATGTAGTAGGTACTCACTGTGTAGTAGGGACAGTAGTGTTGTAGTAGGGACAGTAGTGTTGGAGTAGCTCTCACTGTGTATTAGGGACAGTAGTGATGTAGTAGGTACAGTAGTGTTGGAGTAGGTACAGTAGTGATGTAGTAGGTACTCACTGTGTAGTAGGGACAGTAGTGTTGTAGTAGGGACAGTAGTGGTGTAGTAGGGACAGTTGGGGTTGTAGTAAGGACAGTAGTGGTGTAGTTGGTACTCACTGTGTAGTAGGGACAGTAGTGTTGTAGTAGGGACAGTAGTGGTGTAGTAGGGACAGTTGGGGTTGTAGTAAGGACAGTAGTGTTGTAGTAGGTACTCACTGTGTAGTAGGTACAGTAGTGTTGGAGTAGGTACTCACTGTGTAGTAGGTACAGTAGTGTTGGAGTAGCTACTCACTGTGTAGTAGGTACAGTAGTGTTGTAGTAGGTACTCACTGTGTAGTGGGTACAGTAGTGTTGGAGTAGGTACTCACTGTGTAGTAGGTACAGTAGTGTTGGAGTAGCTACTCACTGTGTAGTAGGTACAGTAGTGTTGGAGTAGGTACTCACTGTGTAGTAGGTACAGTAGTGTTGGAGTAGGTACAGTAGTGTTGGAGTAGCTACTCACTGTGTAGTAGGTACAGTAGTGTTGTAGTAGGTACAGTAGTGTTGTAGTAGCTACTCACTGTGTAGTAGGTACAGTAGTGTTGTAGTAGGTACAGTAGTGTTGTAGTAGGTACAGTAGTGTTGGAGTAGGTACAGTAGTGTTGGAGTAGGTACAGTAGTGTTGGAGTAGGTACAGTAGTGTTGTAGTAGCTACTCACTGTGTAGTAGGTACAGTAGTGTTGTAGTAGGTACAGTAGTGTTGGAGTAGGTACAGTAGTGTTGTAGTAGCTACTCACTGTGTAGTAGGTACAGTAGTGGTGTAGTAGGTACAGTAGTGTTGTAGTAGGGACAGTAGTGTTGTAGTAGGGACAGTAGTGTTGTAGTAGGGACAGTAGTGTTGTAGTAGGGACAGTAGTGTTGGAGTAGGTACAGTAGTGTTGGAGTAGCTACTCACTGTGTAGTAGGTACAGTAGTGTTGTAGTAGGGACAGTAGTGTTGTAGTAGCTACTCACTGTGTAGTAGGGACAGTAGTGTTGTAGTAGGGACAGTAGTGTTGGAGTAGCTACTCACTGTGTAGTAGGTACAGTAGTGTTGGGGTAGGTACAGTAGTGTTGTAGTAGGTACAGGAGTGTTGTAGTAGGTACTCACTGTGTAGTAGGTACAGTAGTGTTGGAGTAGGTACTCACTGTGTAGTAGGTACAGTAGTGTTGGGTTAGGTACAGTAGTGTTGGAGTAGGGACAGTAGTGATGTAGTAGGTACTCACTGTGTAGTAGGGACAGTAGTGTTGTAGTAGGGACAGTAGTGTTGGAGTAGCTACTCACTGTGTATTAGGTACAGTAGTGTTGTAGTAGGGACAGTAGTGTTGGAGTAGGTACAGTAGTGATGTAGTAGGTACTCACTGTGTAGTAGGGACAGTAGTGATGTAGTAGGTACAGTAGTGTTGGAGTAGGTACAGTAGTGATGTAGTAGGTACTCACTGTGTAGTAGGAACAGTAGTGTTGTAGTAGGGACAGTAGTGGTGTAGTAGGGACAGTTGGGGTTGTAGTAAGGACAGTAGTGGTGTAGTTGGTACTCACTGTGTAGTAGGGACAGTAGTGTTGTAGTAGGGACAGTAGTGGTGTAGTAGGGACAGTTGGGGTTGTAGTAAGGACAGTAGTGTTGTAGTAGGTACTCACTGTGTAGTAGGTACAGTAGTGTTGGAGTAGGTACTCACTGTGTAGTAGGTACAGTAGTGTTGGAGTAGCTACTCACTGTGTAGTAGGTACAGTAGTGTTGGGGTAGGTACAGTAGTGTTGGACTCACTGTGTAGTAGGTACAGTAGTGTTGGGGTAGGTGTTGTAGTAGGTACAGTAGTGTTGGAGTAGCTACTCACTGTGTAGTAGGTACAGTAGTGTTGTAGTTTGTACAGTAGTGTTGGAGTAGGTACAGTAGTGTTGGAGTAGCTACTCACTGTGTAGTAGGGACAGTGGTGTTGTAGTAGGTACAGTAGTGTTGGAGTAGGTACTCATTGTGTAGTAGGGACAGTAGTGTTGTAGTAGGTACAGTAGTGTTGGAGTAGGTACTCACTGTGTAGTAGGTACAGTAGTGGTGTAGTAGGTACAGTAGTGTTGGAGTAGGTACAGTAGTGGTGTAGTAGGTACAGTAGTGTTGTAGTAGGTACAGTAGTGGTGTAGTAGGTACAGTAGTGGTGTAGTAGGTACAGTAGTGTTGGAGTAGCTACTCACTGTGTAGTAGGTACAGTAGTGTTGTAGTAGGTACAGTAGTGTTGGAGTAGGTACTCACTGTGTAGTAGGTACAGTAGTGTTGTAGTAGAGACAGTAGTGTTGGAGTAGGTACAGTAGTGTTGTAGTAGCTACTCACTGTGTAGTCGGTACAGTACTGTTGTAGTAGGTACAGTAGTGTTGTAATAGCTACTCACTGTGTAGTAGGTACAGTAGTGTTGGAGTAGGTACAGTAGTGTTGTAGTAGGTACAGTAGTGTTGGAGTAGCTACTAACTGTGTAGTAGGTACAGTAGTGTTGTAGTAGGTACAGTAGTGTTGTAGTAGGTACAGTAGTGTTGTAGTAGGTACTCACTGTGTAGTAGGTACAGGAGTGTTGTAGTTTGTACAGTAGTGTTGTAGTAGGTACTCACTGTGTAGTAGGTACAGTAGTGTTGTAGTAGCTACTCACTGTGTAGTAGGGACAGTGGTGTTGTAGTAGGTACAGTAGTGTTGAAGTAGGTACTCACTGTGTAGTAGGGACAGTAGTGTTGTAGTAGGTACAGTAGTGTTGGAGTAGGTACTCACTGTGTAGTAGGTACAGTAGTGTTGTAGTAGGTACAGTAGTGTTGGAGTAGGTACTGTAGTGGTGTAGTAGGTACAGTAGTGGTGTAGTAGGTACAGTAGTGGTATAGTAGGTACAGTAGTGTTGGAGTAGGCACTCACTGTGTAGTAGGGACAGTAGTGTTGTAGTAGGTACAGTAGTGTTGGAGTAGGTACTCACTGTGTAGTAGGTACAGTAGTGGTGTAGTAGGTACAGTAGTGTTGGAGTAGGTACAGTAGTGGTGTAGTAGGTACAGTAGTGGTGTAGTAGGTACAGTAGTGGTGTAGTAGGTACAGTAGTGGTGTAGTAGGTACAGTAGTGTTGGAGTAGCTACTCACTGAGTAGTAGGTACAGTATTGTTGTAGTAGGTACAGTAGTGTTGGAGTAGGTACTCACTGTGTAGTAGGTACAGTAGTGTTGTAGTAGAGACAGTAGTGTTGGAGTAGGTACAGTAGTGTTGTAGTAGCTACTCACTGTGTAGTCGGTACAGTACTGTTGTAGTAGGTACAGTAGTGTTGTAATAGCTACTCACTGTGTAGTAGGTACAGTAGTGTTGTAGTAGGTACAGTAGTGTTGGAGTAGCTACTCACTGTGTAGTAGGTACAGTAGTGTTGTAGTAGGTACAGTAGTGTTGTAGGTAGGTGTTGTAGTAGGTAGTGTTGTAGTAGGTACAGTAGTGGTGTAGTAGGTACAGTAGTGTTGGAGTAGCTACTCACTGTGTAGTAGGGACAGTAGTGTTGTAGTAGGTACAGTAGTGTTGGAGTAGGTACTCACTGTGTAGTAGGGACAGTAGTGTTGTAGTAGGTACAGTAGTGTTGGAGTAGCTACTCACTGTGTAGTAGGGAAAGTAATGTTGTAGTATTTACAGTAGTGTTGTAGTAGCTACTCACTGTGTAGTAGGGACAATAGTGTTGTAGTAGGTACAGTAGTGTTGGAGTAGGTACTCACTGTGTAGTAGGGACAGAAGTGTTGGAGTAGCTACTCACTGTGTAGTAGGGACAGTAGTGTTGTAGTAGGTACAGTAGTGTTGGAGTAGGTACTCACTGTGTAGTAGGGACAGTAGTGTTGGAGTAGCTACTCACTGTGTAGTAGGGACAGTCGTGTTGGAGTAGCTACTCACTGTGTAGTAGGGACAATAGTGTTGGAGTAGGTACTCACTGTGTAGTAGGTACAGTAGTGTTGTAGTAGGTACAGTAGTGTTGGAGTAGGTACTGTAGTGGTGTAGTAGGTACAGTAGTGGTGTAGTAGGTACAGTAGTGGTATAGTAGGTACAGTAGTGTTGGAGTAGGCACTCACTGTGTAGTAGGGACAGTAGTGTTGTAGTAGGTACAGTAGTGTTGGAGTAGGTACTCACTGTGTAGTAGGTACAGTAGTGGTGTAGTAGGTACAGTAGTGTTGGAGTAGGTACAGTAGTGGTGTAGTAGGTACAGTAGTGGTGTAGTAGGTACAGTAGTGGTGTAGTAGGTACAGTAGTGGTGTAGTAGGTACAGTAGTGTTGGAGTAGCTAGTACTGTTGTAGTAGGTACAGTATTGTTGTAGTAGGTACAGTAGTGTTGGAGTAGGTACTCACTGTGTAGTAGGTACAGTAGTGTTGTAGTAGAGACAGTAGTGTTGGAGTAGGTACAGTAGTGTTGTAGTAGCTACTCACTGTGTAGTCGGTACAGTACTGTTGTAGTAGGTACAGTAGTGTTGTAATAGCTACTCACTGTGTAGTAGGTACAGTAGTGTTGTAGTAGGTACAGTAGTGTTGGAGTAGCTACTCACTGTGTAGTAGGTACAGTAGTGTTGTAGTAGGTACAGTAGTGTTGTAGTAGGTACAGTAGTGTTGTAGTAGGTACAGTAGTGGTGTAGTAGGTACAGTAGTGTTGGAGTAGCTACTCACTGTGTAGTAGGGACAGTAGTGTTGTAGTAGGTACAGTAGTGTTGGAGTAGGTACTCACTGTGTAGTAGGGACAGTAGTGTTGTAGTAGGTACAGTAGTGTTGGAGTAGCTACTCACTGTGTAGTAGGGAAAGTAATGTTGTAGTATTTACAGTAGTGTTGTAGTAGCTACTCACTGTGTAGTAGGGACAATAGTGTTGTAGTAGGTACAGTAGTGTTGGAGTAGGTACTCACTGTGTAGTAGGGACAGAAGTGTTGGAGTAGCTACTCACTGTGTAGTAGGGACAGTAGTGTTGTAGTAGGTACAGTAGTGTTGGAGTAGGTACTCACTGTGTAGTAGGGACAGTAGTGTTGGAGTAGCTACTCACTGTGTAGTAGGGACAGTCGTGTTGGAGTAGCTACTCACTGTGTAGTAGGGACAATAGTGTTGGAGTAGGTACTCACTGTGTAGTAGGGACAGTAGTGTTGGAGTAGCTACTCACTGTGTAGTAGGGACAGTAGTGTTGTAGTAGGTACAGTAGTGGTGTAGTAGGTACAGTAGTTTTGGAGTAGGTACAGTAGTGTTGGAATAGCTACTCACTGTGTAGTAGGTACAGTAGTGTTGTAGTAGCTACAGTAGTGTTGTAGTAGGGACAGTAGTGGTGTAGTAGGTACAGTAGTGTTGTAGTAGGTACTCACTGTGTAGTAGGTACAGTAGTGTTGTAGTAGGTACTCACTGTGTAGTAGGGACAGTAGTGTTGTAGTAGACAGTAGTGTTGTAGTAGGGACAGTAGTGTTGTAGTAGGTACTCACTATGTAGTAGGTACAGTAGTGTTGGAGTAGGTACTCACTGTGTAGTAGGTACAGTAGTGTTGTAGTAGGGACAGTAGTGGTGTAGTAGGGACAGTAGTGTTGTAGTAGGTACAGTAGTGTTGTAGTAGGGACAGTAGTGTTGGAGTAGCTACTCACTGTGTAGTAGGTACAGTAGTGTTGTAGTAGGGACAGTAGTGGTGTAGTAGGGACAGTAGTGTTGGAGTAGCTACTCACTGTGTAGTAGGGACAGTAGTGTTGTAGTAGGTACAGTAGTGGTGTAGTTGGGACAGTAGTGTTGGAGTAGCTACTCACTGTGTAGTAGGTACAGTAGTGTTGGAGTAGGTACAGTAGTGTTGGAGTAGGTACAGTAGTGTTGGAGTAGGTACTCACTGTGTAGTAGGTACAGTAGTGTTGGAGTAGGTACAGTAGTGTTGTAGTAGGTACAGTAGTGTTGGAGTAGCTACTCACTGTGTAGTAAGTACAGTAGTGTTGGAGTAGCTACTCACTGTGTCGTAGGGACAGTAGTGTTGGAGTAGGTACAGGTGTGGTGTAGTAGCTACTCACTGTGTAGTAGGTACAGTAGTGTTGGAATAGCTACTCACTGTGTAGTAGGGACAGTAGTGTTGGAGTAGCTACTCACTGTGTAGTAGGTACAGTAGTGTTGTAGTAGGTACAGTAGTGTTGTAGTAGAGACAGTAGTGTTGGAGTAGGTACAGGAGTGGTGTAGTAGCTACTCACTCTGAGCCCCTCTGGGTCCTGTGTAGTAGAGACAGGAGTGGTGTAGTAGCTACTCACTCTGAGCCCCTCTGGGTCCTGTGTAGTAGGTACAGTAGTGGTGTAGTAGCTACTCACTCTGAGCCCCTCTGGGTCCTGTGTAGTAGAGACAGGAGTGGTGTAGTAGCTACTCACTCTGAGCCCCTCTGGGTCCTGTGTAGTAGGTACAGTAGTGGTGTAGTAGCTACTCACTTTGAGCCCCTCTGGGTCCTGTGTAGTAGGTACAGTAGTGGTGTAGTAGCTACTCACTCTGAGCCCCTCTGGGTCCTGTGTAGTAGGTACAGTAGTGGTGTAGTAGCTACTCACTCTGAGCCCCTCTGGGTCCTGTGTAGTAGAGACAGTAGTGGTGTAGTAGCTACTCACTCTGAGCCCCTCTGGGTCCTGTGTAGTAGCTACTCACTGTGAGCCCCTCTGGGTCCTGTGTAGTAGAGACAGGAGTGGTGTAGTAGCTACTCACTCTGAGCCCCTCTGGGTCCTGTGTAGTAGAGACAGGAGTGGTGTAGTAGCTACTCACTCTGAGCCCCTCTGGGTCCTGTGTAGTAGAGAGAGTAGTGGTGTAGTAGCTACTCACTCTGAGCCCCTCTGAGTCCTGTGTAGTAGGTACAGTAGTGGTGTAGTAGCTACTCACTCTGAGCCCCTCTGGGTCCTGTGTTGTAGGTACAGTAGTGGTGTAGTAGCTACTCACTCTGAGCCCCTCTGGGTCCTGTGTAGTAGAGACAGTAGTGGTGTAGTAGCTACTCACTCTGAGCCCCTCTGGGTCCTGTGTAGTAGAGACAGGAGTGGTGTAGTAGCTACTCACTCTGAGCCCCTCTGGGTCCTGTGTAGTAGAGACAGGAGTGGTGTAGTAGCTACTCACTCTGAGCCCCTCTGGGTCCTGTGTAGTAGAGAGAGTAGTGGTGTAGTAGCTACTCACTCTGAGCCCCTCTGGGTCCTGTGTAGTAGAGAGAGAGTAGCTGGACACCTTGGGCCCGTCACAATCTGGTCTCTCATAGAAGATCAGCTGACCACTCCCATCCTGCTGGACAAATACAACTTCAGGCCAAAGCATGGGGTGTGTTTACGTGTGTGTGTGTGTGGGTGTTAATGTGTGTGTGTGTGTGTGTGTGTGTGGGGGGGTGTTAATGTGTGGGTGTGGTGTGTGTGGTGTGGTGTGTGTGTGTGTGTGTGTGTGTGTGTGTGTGTGTGTGTGTGTGTGTGTGTGTGTGTGTGTGTGTGTGGTGTGGTGTGGTGTGGTGTGGTGTGGTGTGGTGTGGTGTGGTGTGGTGTGGTGTGTTGTGGTGTGGTGTGGTGTGTGTGTGTGTGGTGTGGTGTGTGGTGTGTGGTGGTGTGGTGTGGTGTGGTGTGGTGTGTACCATCAGGTTACGTAGTTTAAGCCGTCCGGTGCTGCAGTTGAAGAACGTGTCCTGCTGGCGGATTACTGTTCCCTCTGATTGGCTTAGCTGTCTGGCTTTCTCCGCCAATCGTATCGCATTGCTCACCCTCGCCTTGATCTCCACGTTAGACGGCATCTCTGATCTGTACTGAGTTAGGGGTTGTGTGAGGGTTGTGTGAGGGTTGTGTGAGGGTTGCGTTAGAATTGTGTGAGGGTTGTGTGAGGATTGTGTTAGCGTTGTGTGAGGATTGTGTTAGCGTTGTGTGAGGGTTGTGTTAGCGTTGTGTGAGGGTTGTGTTAGCGTTGTGTGAGGGTTGTGTTAGCATTGTGTGAGGGTTGTGTTAGCGTTGTGTGAGGGTTGTGTTAGCGTTGTGTGAGGGTTGTTAGGGTTACGTGAGAGTTGTGTGAGGGTTGTGTGAGGGTTGTTAGAGTTGTGAGGGTTGTGTGAGGGTTGTTAGAGTTGTTAGAGTTGTGAGGGTTTTGAGGGTTGTGAGGGTTGTGTGAGGGTTGTGAGGGTTGTTAGGGTTGTTAGGGTTGTGAGGGTTGTGTGAGGGTTGTTAGGGTTGTTAAGGTTGTGAGGGTTGTGTGAGGGTTAGAGTGGTAGATGTTTATATCATATCCATTAAATAAATACATTGAACGTGAGCTTCTCAATGCTGGACAGTGCACACCTCCCTCAGAATCAAAACACAGACAGTGTACATTCAAGTGGTTCTGGCTAACCCCTACGGTGGTTCTGGCTAACCCCTACGGTGGTTCTGGCTAACCCCTACGGTGGTTCTGGCTAACCTCTACGGTGGTTCTGGCTTGGTTCTGGCTAACCTCTACGGTGGTTCTGGCTTGGTTCTGGCTAACCCCTACGGTGGTTCTGGCTTGGTTCTGGCTAACCCATACGGTGGTTCTGGCTAACCTCTACGGTGGTTCTGGCTAACCCCTACGGTGGTTCTGGCTAACCCCTACGGTGGTTCTGGCTAACCTCTACGGTGGTTCTGGCTTGGTTCTGGCTAACCCCTACGGTGGTTCTGGCTTGGTTCTGGCTAACCCATACGGTGGTTCTGGCTAACCTCTACGGTGGTTCTGGCTAACCCCTACGGTGGTTCTGGCTTGGTTCTGGCTAACCCCTACGGTGGTTCTGGCTAACCCCTATGGTGGTTCTGGCTTGGTTCTGGCTAACCTCTACTGTGGTTCTGGCTAACCCCTACATTTACATTTACATTTAAGTCATTTAGCAGACGCTCTGGTGGTTCTGGCTAACCCCTACGGTGGTTCTGGCTAACCCCTACGGTGGTTCTGGATTTGTTCTGGCTAACCCTTACGGTGGTTCTGGCTTGGTTCTGGCTAACCCCTACAGTGGTTCTGGCTTGGTTTTGGCTAACCTCTACGGTGGTTCTGGCTAACCTCTACTGTGGTTCTGGCTAACCCCTATGGTGGTTCTGGCTAACCCCTACGGTGGTTCTGGCTTGGTTCTGGCTAACCCCTACGGTGGTTCTGGCTTGGTTCTGGCTAACCCCTACGGTGGTTCTGGCTAACCCCTACGGTGGTTCTGGCTTGGTTCTGGCTAACCCCTACGGTGGTTCTGGCTAACCTCTACGGTGGTTCTGGCTTGATTCTGGCTAACCTCTACGGTGGTTCTGGCTAACCTCTACTGTGGTTCTGGCTAACCCCTACGGTGGTTCTGGCTTGGTTCTGGCTAACCCCTACGGTGGTTCTGGCTAACCCCTACGGTGGTTCTGGCTTGGTTCTGGCTAACCCCTACGGTGGTTCTGGCTAACCTCTACGGTGGTTCTGGCTTGGTTCTGGCTAACCCCTACGGTGGTTCTGGCTTGGTTCTGGCTAACCCCTACGGTTGTTCTGGCTAACCCCTATGGTGGTTTTGGCTTGGTTCTGGCTAACCTCTACTGTGGTTCTGGCTAACCCCTACTGTGGTTCTGGCTAACCCCTACGGTGGTTCTGGCTAACCTCTGGCTACGGTGGCTCTGGCTAACCCCTATGGTGGCTCTGGCTAACCTCTGCGGTGGTTCTGGCTAACCCCTATGGTGGTTCTGGCTAACCCCTATGGTGGTTCTGGCTTGGTTCTGGCTAACCCCTACGGTGGTTCTGGCTTGGTTCTGGCTAACCCCTACGGTGGTTCTGGCTTGGTTCTGGCTAACCCCTACGGTGGTTCTTGCTTGGTTCTGGCTAATCCCCTACGGTGGTTCTGGCTAACCTCTACGGTGGTTCTGGCTTGGTTCTGGCTAACCTAATAATATAATAATAATATATGCCATTTAGCAGACGCTTTTATCCAAAGCGACTTACAGTCATGTGTGCATACATTCTACGGTGGTTCTGGCTAACCTCTACTGTGGTTCTGGCTAACCCCTACGGTGGTTCTGGCTAACCCCTACGGTGGTTCTGGCTTGGTTCTGGCTAACCCCTACGGTGGTTCTTGCTTGGTTCTGGCTAACCCCTACGGAGGTTCTGGCTAACCCCTACGGTGGTTCTGGCTAACCTCTACGGTGGTTCTGGCTAACCCCTACGGTGGTTCTGGCTAACCCCTACGGTGGTTCTGGCTTGGTTCTGGCTAACCCCTACGGTGGTTCTGGCTTGGTTCTGGCTAACCTCTACGGTGGTTCTGGCTAACCCCTACGGTGGTTCTGGCTAACCCCTACGGTGGTTCTGGCTAACCCCTACGGTGGTTCTGGCTTGGTTCTGGCTAACCCCTACGGTGGTTCTGGCTAACCCCTATGGTGGTTCTGGCTAAACCCTATGGTGGTCCTGGCTAACCCATACGGTGGTTCTGGCTAACCCCTACGGTGGTTCTGGCTAACCCCTATGGTGGTTCTGGCTTGGTTCTGCCTAACCCCTACAGTGGTTCTGGCTTGGTTCTGGCTAACCCCTACGGTGGTTCTGGCTAACCCCTATCGTGGTTCTGGCTTGGTTCTGGCTAACCCCTACGGTGGTTCTGGCTAACCCCTATGGTGGTTCTGGCTAAACCCTATGGTGGTCCTGGCTAACCCCTACGGTGGTTCTGGCTAACCCCTACGGTGGTTCTGGCTAACCCCTATGGTGGTTCTGGCTTGGTTCTGCCTAACCCCTACAGTGGTTCTGGCTTGGTTCTGGCTAACCCCTACGGTGGTTCTGGCTAACCCCTATCGTGGTTCTGGCTTGGTTCTGGCTAACCCCTACGGTGGTTCTGGCTTGGTTCTGGCTAACCCCTACGGTGGTTCTGGCTAACCCCTACGGTGGTTCTGGCCTCCATATTGACTCTGTACCGGTACCCCCTGTATATAGCCTCCACATTGACTCTGTACCAGTACCCCCTGTATATAGCCTCCATATTGACTCTGTACCGTAACACCCTGTAAATAGCCTCCACATTGACTCTGTGCCGGTACCCCCTGTATATAGCCTCCATATTGACTCTGTGCCGGTACCCCCTGTATATAGCCTCCACATTGACTCTGTACCGGTACCCCTGTATATAGCCTCCACATTGACTCTGTACTGGTACCCCCTGTATATAGCCTCCACATTGACTCTGTACTTGTACCTCATGTATATAGCCTCCACATTGTCTCTGTACCGGTACCCCCTGTATATAGCCTCCACATTGACTCTGTACCGTAACACCCTGTATATAGCCTCCATATTGACTCTGTACCGGTACCCCCTGTATATAGCCTCCATATTGACTCTGTATATATGATGAAAATTACAGGCTTCTCATCTTTCTAAGTGGGAGAACTTGCACAATTGGTGGCTGACTAAATACTTTTTGCCCCACTGTATATTGTTGTTCAGTGTCCATAACCTGTAGTGGGTGAAATACACGCAATTCAATCAGGGCCGGTCTGCCGACCTAGGAGGGACTAAACTGGCAACAAAATGTGCTCACTGCAAAACTAGAATAGTCCCAGGAACCAAATGACATTGACATGACAGAAAATACATCTTTTCCAGATGTTGAAGTTTAGGCTCTGAATAAAAGGTGAAGACTTCATTTACAGGATATTGAAAAGGAGTCTTTTCCGGATGTTGAAATCAGGTTCATTTTCAGTTCTGAATGTAAGTCTATAAATGACATATTTTCAACATTTGTTTGTGCCAAATCAGGGATTATCCAGACTGAGCCAAATCTGAACCAAACAGACATCTATGATTGGTTCAGATTTTTGTCCAGACTGGAGCAAAAACCAATGTCTGTGGATGTGGAACTTAAGGCAGGTCCAGACTACACCAAAAAAAACATCCAAAAGACATTGGAGTATGTCCATGCTTACTGAGGTGTAGCCTACAGTGTTGCCTGACATGTCATTTTATAAATGCATATCTGTTGTAAGCCTACCACCTGTAAAACACCAGCAACAAAAATAGAGGTCTGGACAGGACCAAAAAAAGACATTACCTCGTGCTTCCTGGGGTGTAGCCTACCATGTCGGCCTCAATGCCATTTTATGAATGCCAATCCATGTGGTAGGCCACCATTTGTAAAACAGGGACTAATCAACGTGTCTATTTATGCTCTGAATGTCAGCTACCCAACTTTATCAGGAGCCATCTTGAGCCTCCAACAATACTCTGGAGAGGAGCGCGGCTGCGTTACGTCTCCAACAATACTCTGGAGAGGAGCGCGGCTACGTTACGTCTCCAACAATACTCCGGAGAGGAGCGCGGCTACGTTACGTCTCCAACAATACTCTGGAGAGGAGCGCGGCTGCGTTACGTCTCCAACAATACTCTGGAGAGGAGCGCGGCTACGTTACGTCTCCAACAATACTCTGGAGAGGAGCGCGGCTACGTTACGTCTCCAACAATACTCCGGAGAGGAGCGCGGCTGCGTTACGTCTCCAACAATACTCTGGAGAGGAGCGCGGCTGCGTTACGTCTCCAACAATACTCTGGAGAGGAGCGCTGGGAGTGGACATTACTTATCACAAAGCGGTATCAATGCTCACCTAAAAAGCCAATAATGCCACTGGTTGAAAGAAACTGCCACTGGTTTTGGGCATTTGGAGGTGCGCCTTGGTCAGTTAAGCTCAGAAAATGCCGCGGTGAATAAAATGAATGGTGAACTTCTCGGTGTGGCACAAAACACACACCTAACGTGAAGGAAGTGGTGAGCGCCTGCAGGAGGGCAGCTACGTTACAGACAGCCTGCTGGTATGTACTGTAGCTAGAGAGCCTAACATTGCACCACTCGGTAGATAAACTCTTTCAGCTGAATAATATTTCCATCAAAAAAGGCTCGCTAGCAACACGATGTTTGAATACACTATCAAAAGTACATGAAGTTGTACTTGTTCTAAACGTTTATACCATATGTACATTTCCCCCACCGGGGAACACATACCTGGAAACTCCCGCTGCTGACTTGAAGGTACTGCAGCCAGGCTAGAGCAATACATGACAGAGCAGTCGATACTCACACTATGGATATGGGAAAAATAACTACAACTAATGAAAGGATTTAGGTGAAATACAGAAGACAACATTAATACCCGCTATGCCTATGAATTTGATAGTGATTACATTACTCCAGCCTCACATCATGGGGAGGACAGTGTGTTATTGTTTCTACTGCTTTGAGGTGCATGTCGCCTCCTACTGTGCTGGAGTGTGTGGCCGATCACGGTTTACATTAACTCGACATCGATATAGAGGAAATACAAACATACACCTACATTCTCCTACCTTACTCTGCACTACTTGTAAACCAACCCCTTGAATCACGGACTTTTATTTGACAAGCTTTCAAGCCTCATTGTATATTTGACAGTTTAGTGTGACTTTTATTTATTTAGAGTTTTTTTTGCCTCCCCTGTTTTTACCAGCAAAGGGCATCTGGGAAACGGGAGCGAGAGAAAAAATAAAAATAACTTTTGAGGTTGTTTAAGCATCCAATCAACAACATCAACCTCAGCACCTAGCTGGAAAGAGAACAAGGTATTTTACTGTGTTTCAATAGTGCTCTTGTTTCAGAAATCTTTCTAATTCTTTTGAACGTGTACTGAACGGATGTTTGTGTTGTAAATGATTTATTTATTTTTTATTAACAACAAATCAATACATAAAGCACATGAAGGAACACAAGCATACATAGATTACAAACAATGGACAATCGAGCTAGGGGCGGGGCTAGGGGCGGGGCTAGGGGCTAGGGGCGGGGCTAGGGGGTACAATATCACATTACAATTATACAAGGACCTTAAAGAACATACATATACTTACAATTCTAAGATCTTTTTTTGTTAGTTGAGCATTTAACCGTCTTAAAATACAGTTCAATTTCTTTTTGTAGGTTACGAAAATGTGGTTTTCTGTTTGTACATTTACATTTGTGTATATGAAATTTGGCCAAAAGAATAATGAAATTAATTTCATAAAAATGTTTCAGCTTATTTCTATCATATGTAAAGAGTCCAAGCAGTACATCTCTCCATAATAGTGTAAAATCTTCATTAATGTGTTCAATTATAAACCTACTGATGTCTTGCCACAGTTTTCTTACATGAATACAATGCACAAAAGGAGCAATTTGAGTTGATGTTTTCCTTAAACTTCTTCATATTGTGGTTGGCAGGATAATATTTATGAATAATTTGAAAGGAAACTTCCTTAATTTTGTTAACAAGTAGGTATGTGTGTGGCAACGTCCAAACTTTTTCCCAACAGATATTATCAATAAATCCATTCCAATACAACATCCTGCTGAAACAAGGATCGTATCTCTCTGTTGTTGAATGGACCAAAAGAGACACAAATCTTTCCTACTGATGAGTCAACAGGGTCAATAGAAGGTAGGCTCTGAGGGTCAGGTCTTTCCTACTGATGAGTCAACAGGGTCAATAGAAGGTAGGCTCTGAGGGTCAGGTCTTTCCTACTGATGAGTCAACAGGGTCAATAGAAGGTAGGCTCTGAAGGTCAGGTCTTTCCTACTGATGAGTCAACAGGGTCAATAGAAGGTAGGCTCTGAGGGTCAGGTCTTTCCTACTGGTGAGTCAACAGGGTCAATAGAAGGTAGGCTCTGAGGGTCAGGTCTTTCCTACTGATGAGTCAACAGGGTCAATAGAAGGTAGGCTCTGAGGGTCAGGTCTTTCCTACTGATGAGTCAACAGGGTCAATAGAAGGTAGGCTCTGAGGGTCAGGTCTTTCCTACTGGTGAGTCAACAGGGTCAGTAGAAGGTAGGCTCTGAGGGTCAGGCCTTTCCTACTGATGAGTCAACAGGGTCAATAGAAGGTAGGCTCTGAGGGTCAGGTCTTTCCTACTGATGAGTCAACAGGGTCAATAGAAGGTAGGCTCTGAGGGTCAGGTCTTTCCTACTGATGGGTCAATAGAAGGTAGGCTCTGAGGATCAGGACTTGACACGTTCCTGAATAACATAGCAACACCTGAGGGAATGGCGTCTAAAACAATGGCAACATCTTTAGGTGTTATAGGGACCTTGTAAAGGGATAAGAATTCCTTATAACTGAGTAAAAGACCCTCTGCATTTACCAGTTGGCACCAATAGGATATTATTTCAGAACCAATATTCTAAAAACAAAGAAGTATTTTTATACAGTATGTCCCAATTATTCCATATGTAATATCTGTGCAGAGAAAAATTGTGTTTATAAATTAAGGACCATGACAAGAAAGCCTGCCTGTTAAATACTAAGACCAGGGCGCTGCCTGTTAAATACTAAGACCAGGGCCCTGCCTGTTAAATACTAAGACCAGGGCGCTGCCTGTTAAATACTAAGACCAGGGCCCTGCCTGTTAAATACTAAGACCAGGGCCCTGCCTGTTAAATACTAAGACCAGGGCCCTGCCTGTTAAATACTAAGACCAGGGCGCTGCCTGTTAAATACTAAGACCAGGGCCCTGCCTGTTAAATACTAAGACCAGGGCGCTGCCTGTTAAATACTAAGACCAGGGCCCTGCCTGTTAAATACTAAGACCAGGGCCCTGCCTGTTAAATACTAAGACCAGGGCGCTGCCTGTTAAATACTAAGACCAGGGCCCTGCCTGTTAAATACTAAGACCAGGGCCCTGCCTGTTAAATACTAAGACCAGGGCCCTGCCTGTTAAATACTAAGACCAGGGCCCTGCCTGTTAAATACTAAGACCAGGGCCCTGCCTGTTAAATACTAAGACCAGGGCGCTGCCTGTTAAATACTAAGACCAGGGCCCTGCCTGTTAAATACTAAGACCAGGGCGCTGCCTGTTAAATACTAAGACCAGGGCCCTGCCTGTTAAATACTAAGACCAGGGCCCTGCCTGTTAAATACTAAGACCAGGGCGCTGCCTGGGGCCCTGCCTGTTAAATACTAAGACCAGGGCCCTGCCTGTTAAATACTAAGACCAGGGCGCTGCCTGTTAAATACTAAGACCAGGGCCCTGCCTGCCTGTTAAATACTAAGACCAGGGCGCTGCCTGTTAAATACTAAGACCAGGGCGCTGCCTGTTAAATACTAAGACCAGGGCGCTGCCTGTTAAATACTAAGACCAGGGCCCTGCCTGTTAAATACTAAGACCAGGCAAATACTAAGACCAGGGCGCTGCCTGTTAAATACTAAGACCAGGGCGCTGCCTGTTAAATACTAAGACCAGGGCCCTGCCTGTTAAATACTAAGACCAGGGCCCTGCCTGTTAAATACTAAGACCAGGGCCCTGCCTGTTAAATACTAAGACCAGGGCCCTGCCTGTTAAATACTAAGACCAGGGCCCTGCCTGTTAAATACTAAGACCAGGGCCCTGCCTGTTAAATACTAAGACCAGGGCCCTGCCTGTTAAATACTAAGACCAGGGCGCTGCCTGTTAAATACTAAGACCAGGGCGCTGCCTGTTAAATACTAAGACCAGGGCCCTGCCTGTTAAATACTAAGGCCCTGCCTGTTAAATACTAAGACCAGGGCCCTGCCTGTTAAATACTAAGACCAGGGCCCTGCCTGTTAAATACTAAGACCAGGGCCCTGCCTGTTAAATACTAAGACCAGGGCGCTGCCTGTTAAATACTAAGACCAGGGCGCTGCCTGTTAAATACTAAGACCAGGGCCCTGCCTGTTAAATACTAAGACCAGGGCGCTCACTGGAACTTTGTAAATACTTCATTGCAAAACAACATGAAGTTAAGGACACCAAAAGTAGAGAAGACATGATGAGGAATAACATTCCAGATAGAAGTGGGTCTTCTTAGGAATTGTTTTATTCAACTGATCTTAAAAGTGTTATTTAAAGTAGTAAAGTCCAGACAATTCAGTCCACCATTCTCATAAGTGTTCATTACATAACCTCATTAGGAGCCCCCTGTATATAACCTCATTAGGAGCCCCCTGTATATAACCTCATTAGGAGCCCCCTGTATATAACCTCATTAGGTGCTCCCTGTATATAACCTCATTAGGAGCCCCCTGTATATAACCTCATTAGGTGCTCCCTGTATATAACCTCATTAGGAGCCCCCTGTATATAACCTCATTAGGAGCCCACTGTATTTAACCTCATTAGGAGTCCCCTGTATATAACCTCATTAGGAGCCCCCTGTATATAACCTCATTAGGAGCCCCCTGTATATAACCTCATTAGGAGCCCCCTGTATATAACCTCATTAGGAGCCCCCTGTATATAACCTCATTAGGTGTCCCCTGTATATAACCTCATCAGGTGCCCCTGTATATAACCTCATTAGGAGCCCCCTGTATATAACCTCATTAGGAGCCCCTGTATATAACCTCATTAGGAGCCCCCTGTATATAACCTCATTAGCTGCCCCCTGTATATAACCTCATTAGGAGACCCCTGTATATAACCTCATTAGGAGACCCCTGTATATAACCTCATTAGGAGCCCCCTGTATATAAAATAGAGGATCTCTACTACACAACAGAACCGACTGAATGTCTAACTATAACTAACTATAGAGGATCTCTACTACACAACATAACCAACTGAATGTCTAACTATAGAGGATCTCTACTACACAACAGAACCAACTGAATGTCTAACTATAGAGGATCTCTACTACACAACATAACCAACTGAATGTCTAACTATAACTAACTATAGAGGATCTCTACAACACAACAGAACCAACTGAATGTCTAACTATAACTAACTATAGAGGATCTCTACTACACAACATAACCAACTGAATGTCTAACTATAGAGGATCTCTACTACACAACAGAACCGACTGAATGTCTAACTATAACTAACTATAGAGGATCTCTACTACACAACATAACCAACTGAATGTCTAACTATAGAGGATCTCTACTACACAACATAACCAACTGAATGTCTAACTATAACTAACTATAGAGGATCTCTACTACACAACATAACCAACTGAATGTCTAACTATAACTAACTATAGAGGATCTCTACTACACAACATAACCAACTGAATGTCTAACTATAACTAACTATAGAGGATCTCTACTACACAACATAACCAACTGAATGTCTAACTATAACTAACTATAGAGGAGCTCTAATACACATGATTCCTATATGTTTATTTTGAATCCAAGCCCCAATCCCTCCAGGAGGCCTTTTGGCCGCCATTGTAAAGAAGAATACTTTATTAACGGACTTGCCGAGTTAAATAAAATAAAAACAGCAGCAACTCTCCGGTACCTGCTGCAAACTACTTCAGCTGACGCCAGACCTCTTCTGATTGGTTTCAGTAAACATCTCCGATTGGCTGAATATCGAGTCAGTTCCTGCAACGTTTTACTCTGATTGGTTTTAAAGTCAAATGAACTTTAACCTTGGTGGTTCAGCTTCGCAGTGATTTTTCAACAAGCATGGCGGCTATAGGAGTACATTTCGGCTACACATGTGCCTGTGTCGCTATTTTTAAGGTATTGTTGCTGCCTGTCGTAATGTTTTTGGTGGCGGGACTAGTCTCTGTTTTCAGTTATGAAGCGGTATATTCAGGAGGTCCGGAAAGATCCGGTTAAACATGTTTGACAATGAGTTAGTTACCGGTAAATCTAGACAATGTTAGAAATGGAGTGAATGAGTTGGCTACCGGTGTTAGCCATCTAGTAAACTAACGCTAAAACAACTTGCTTGGCTTTTAGAGATGATTGTTATCGGTCAGGATGGGAGGATTTTGACAGTGTTGTGTTTTGTTCAGGATGGCCGAGCGGAGGTGGTCGCCAATGACGCCGGAGACCGAGTCACTCCTGCCGTGGTGGCTTACCGAGACACGGAACAGGTATTACATAACGACCTAACATAACGTTTTACTTCAACTATTACATCTGATACATATTTGTATGGGACCAATACAATTTGGTCGGGATAACAAAATGAACTAAATGTTTTGTCAGTCATCGGAGGAAGCAGTCTTCTGTAGGTTGTTGCTGCTCTGGTCTGAACATTAACAGGAGGTAATGGTTTTGTAAGTACAAGGACCTTGTCTTTCATATCAGCGATAAATAATCCAGGTTAAGTTGATACACACCTTTAATAAGGTTAGTGCTCCCACACGGACATATCTCCGTGTTAGTGCGTGTTTCCAGAAAACAGATGGAAGACTACAGACCTGTGCTAATTAACTATCGCGCATGCGCAGAACACCTGTGAAATCCCTCGGCTGCAGGTTTCAGGTGTTTCTATCGAAGATGATAGTCACTGAACGCTGTTCCCGCTTTAAAGGTCCAATGCAGCCGTTTTCAGCTCCAATATCAAATCATTTCTGGGTAACAATTAAGTACCTTACTGTTTTCAATTAAAATGGTTCATGCATGGCTTGACGTTCACCATTTTAAGACTGGTGTTTTACTTGTCCGAAAGCTCAAATCACTTATCTAACATGACATTATCTAACATAATTGGCCAAATAGGTAACTGAAATTGCATTATATAATGCAAGAAACCACTTTACAAATTAATTTCATTATTATTACCATACAAACATGTATTCTACCTTACGCCTTCAAGCCTGTTTAGAAATAGGACAATGCCCCCTTTAAGACAAAAGTAGCTCTTTACCAGACTAGCTTTTCAAAAATATAAATGCAACCATTTCAAATATTTTACTGAGTTACAGTTCATATAAGGAAATAAATAAATTAGGCCCCAATCTATGGATTTCACATGACTGGGAATACAGATATGCATCTGTTAAGTTGCCTTGTTTTTAAAAAGGTAATGGGGGTGGATCTACACCCCAGGAAGCATGAGTCTTTCTTTTGTTTTTGGTCCTTTCCAAACACCTCTTTTGGTGATGTTTTACAGGTGGTAGGCTTACCACAGATGGGCATTCATAAAATCACATTTCAGGCAACACTATAGGCCTCAGTAAGCATGGACAGGTAGCGATGTCTTTTTTTTTGTGTAATCTGGACGTGCCTTGAGTTCCACAGACATTGGTTTTTGGTCCAGTCTGGACAAAATCTGAACCAATCATAATGTCTGTTTGGTTGAGATTTGGTGCGGTGTAGTCCGGTCTTGATTTCAACCTCCACTGACGTTGATTTCTGGTCTGGACCAAATTTGAACCAATCACTGTCTTTGTTTGGTTCAGATTTGTCCAGTATGGACCAGCATTGATTTGGCCAAAACATAGATGTCTATAAATGACATGTTTTCAACTTTCATTCAAAACCAAAAATGAGACGTTTTTCCCCAACCCCGATGAAACATTTTTCAACGTCCTAGAAAATGTCTTTTCACCTTTTAATTCGGAGCCTTAATTGAATCTAACTTCAACGTCTGGAAAATACTTATTTTACACGTCTTTTCAATGTAATTCTGCTTACTGGGCTTATTCTAGTTTTGCTGGGAGCACGTTTTTGAGTCTCGCCTTGGTCTGCAATTGTTTGTCCGTAGCTTATGCCTACCCATACCCTACCGCCACCGTGGGGCACTCTGTTCACAATGTTGACATCAGCAAACCGCGACCAGTTCTCAACTCTCAGACTGCGAGGGATGGAAAAACCACATGTGCCTGTTTCATGAGCTGAAATAAGATGCCAGAAATGTTCCATTCACACATTATCTCAAATGTTGTGCACAAATGATGTTTACATCCCTGTTAGTGAGCTTTTTTCAGTCTGTAATAAAACCTCTTTGTGGGGGAAAATGTGTTCTGATTGGCTGGGCCTGGCTCCCCGGTGGCTGGGCCTGGCTCCCCGGTGGCTGGGCCTGGCTCCCCGGTGGCTGGGCCTGGCTCCCCGGTGGCTGGGCCTGGCTCCCGGTGGCTGGGCCTGGCTCCCGGTGGCTGGGCCTGGCTCCCCGGTGGCTGGGCCCGGCTCCCCGGCGGCTGGGCCCGGCTCCCCGGCTGGGCCCGGCTCCCCGGCGGCTGGGCCCGGCTCCCGGCGGCTGGGCCCGGCTCCCGGCGGCCGGGCCCGGCTCCCGGCGGCCGGGCCCGGCTCCCCGGCGGCCGGGCCCGGCTCCCCGGCGGCCGGGCCCGGCTCCCCGGCGGCCGGGCCCGGCTCCCCGGCGGCCGGGCCCGGCTCCCCGGCGGCTGACTAATTTCCTTGTATGAACCATATCTCAGTAAAATTGTTGCATGTTACATTTGACATTTTTAAGTATAATTAATATTATTTACCTCAAACGATAGAGAAACCTGTTATTACTGTGGTGGTGTACAGAGCATGTAGGATCATATCTCTTGTCATGATGTCCTCTCTCTGTCATCTCACACTGTAACCCTCCCTCTGTCCTGTCCTCCCTCTGTCATCTCACACTGTAACCCTCCCTCTGTCATCTCACACTGTAACCCTCCCTTCACCTCCCTGTTCAATCCGTCTGTCCTATCTTCCATCTGCCTCTCTCTCATCGCTCGCTCTCTCTGCAGATAGTAGGGATTGCGGCTAAGCAGGGTCGTGTCCGAAACGCAGCCAACACTGTGGTTAAAGTCAAACAGGTGCTGGGGAGGAGGTAAGTGTCTGTATTACAGTTGAAGTCGGAAGTTTACGAACACTTAGGTTGGAGTCATTAAAACTAGTTTTTCAACCACTCCACAATTTTCTTGTTAACAAACTATAGTTTTGGCAAATCGGTTAGGACATCTACTTTGTGCATTATAAGTCATTTTTCCAACACATGTTTACAGACAGATTATTTCACTTATAATTCACTGTATCACAATTCCAGTGGGTCAGAAGTTTACATTCACTAAGTTGACTGTGCCTTTAAACAGCTTGGAAAATTCCAGAACATGATGTCATGGCTTTAGAAGCTTCTAATAGGCTAATTGACATCATTTGAGTCAATTGTAGGTTTACCTGTGTATGCATTTCAAGGCTGACCTTCATACTCCGTGCCTCTTTACTTGATATCATGGGAAAATCCAAATAAATCAGCCAAGACCTCTGAAAGAAAAATGTAGACCTCCACAAGTCTGGTTCATCCTTGGGAGCAATTTCCAAACACCTGAAGGTACCACGTTCATCTGTACAAACAATAGTACGCAAGTATAAACACCATGGGACCACGCAGCCGTCATACTGCTCAGGAAGGAGACGCGTTCTGTCTCCTAGAGATTAACGTACTTTACTGCGAAACGTGTAAATCAATCCCAGAACAACAGCAAAGGACCTTGTGAAGATGCTGGAGGAAACGGGTACAAAAGTATATATCCACAGTAAAACAAGTCCTATATCAACATAACCTGAAAGGCCACTCAGCAAGGAAGAAGCCACTGCTCCAAAACCGCCATAAAAAAGCCAGACTACGGTTTGCAACGGCACATGGGAATAAAGATGGTACTTTTTGGAGAAATGTCCTCTGGTCTGATGAAACAAAAATATAACTTTTTGGCCATAATGACCATAGTTATGTTTGGAGGAGAAAGGGGGAGGCTTGCAAGCAGAAGAACGCCATCCCGAACGTGAAGCACGGGGTGGCAGCATCATGTTGTGGGGGTGCTTTGCTGTAGATGGGACTGGTGCACTTCACAAAATAGGTATCATGAGGTAGGAAAATTGTGGATATATTGAAGCAACCTCTCAAGACGCCAGTCAGGAAGTTAAAACTTGGTCAAAGCCCTGACATCAATCCTAAGGAAAATTTGTGTGGCAGAACTGGAAAAAGTGCGTGTGAGCAAGGAGGCCTTCAAACCTGGCTCAGTTACACCAGCTCTGTCAGGAGGAATGGGCCAAAATTCACCCAATTTATTGTGGGAAGCTTGTGGAAGTCTACCCGAACGTTTGACCCAAGTTAAACAATTTAAAGGGCAATGCTGCCAAATACTAATTGAGTGAATGTAAACTTCTGACCCACTGGGAATGTGCTGAAATTAAAGCTGAAATAAATCACTCTCTACTATTATTCTGACATTTCACATTCTTAAAATAAAGTGGTGATCCTAACTGACCTAAGACAGGGAATTTTTACTTGGATTAAATGTCAGGAATAGTGAAACTGAGTTTAAATGTATTTGGCTAAAGTGTATATTAGCTTCTGACTTCAACTGTATGTTCCCAATGTTCTAGAGAATGAACTCACCTCATGTTGTTGGGTTAGGGAGAATGAACTCACCTCATGTTGTTGGGTTAGGGAGAATGAACTCATGTTGTTGGGTTAGGGAGAATGAACTCATGTTGTTGGGTTAGGGAGAATGAACTCTTGTTGGGTTAGGGAGAATGAACTCTTGTTGGGTTAGGGAGAATGAACTCTTGTTGTTGGGTTAGGGAGAATGAACTCTTGTTGTTGGGTTAGGGAGAATGAACTCTTGTTGTTGGGTTAGGGAGAATGAACTCTTGTTGTTGGGTTAGGGAGAATGAACTCTTGTTGTTGGGTTAGGGAGAATGAACTCTTGTTGTTGGGTTAGGGAGAATGAACTCTTGTTGTTGGGTTAGGGAGAATGAACTCTTGTTGTTGGGTTAGGGAGAATGAACTCTTGTTGTTGGGTTAGGGAGAATGAACTCTTGTTGTTGGGTTAGGGAGAATGAACTCTTGTTGTTGGGTTAGGGAGAATGAACTCTTGTTGTTGGGTTAGGGAGAATGAACTCTTGTTGTTGGGTTAGGGAGAATGAACTCTTGTTGTTGGGTTAGGGAGAATGAACTCTTGTTGTTGGGTTAGGGAGAATGAACTCTTGTTGTTGGGTTAGGGAGAATGAACTCTTGTTGTTGGGTTAGGGAGAATGAACTCTTGTTGTTGGGTTAGGGAGAATGAACTCTTGTTGTTGGGTTAGGGAGAATGAACTCATGTTGTTGGGTTAGGGAGAATGACCTCATGTTGTTGGGTTAGGGAGAATGACCTCATGTTGTTGGGTTAGGGAGAATGAACTCTTGTTGTTGGGTTAGGGAGAATGAACTCATGTTGTTGGGTTAGGGAGAATGAACTCATGTTGTTGGGTTAGGGAGAATGAACTCATGTTGTTGGGTTAGGGAGAATGAACTCTTGTTGTTGGGTTAGGGAGAATGAACTCTTGTTGTTGGGTTAGGGAGAATGAACTCATGTTGTTGGGTTAGGGAGAATGAACTCTTGTTGTTGGGTTAGGGAGAATGAACTCTTGTTGTTGGGTTAGGGAGAATGAACTCATGTTGTTGCTTCTTCCCCTTTTTCCTCTCCTCCTGTCGGCAGTTTTGAGGATCCTGAGGTGCAGACGCATAAAGCTGAGAGTAAATGTCCTGTGAGTTTTCAACCCTCTACCCCCTATTAGACTCTCAGTGATTACCCTGGTATACCTGTCTCTATTAGACTACCTAACACTGTTCTCAGTGATTAACATGTCTGACTACTTAACACTACGTTATGAGTGATATTGTGTAATAGAGAAGCTGATGATTATGTGTTTCAGGTTGTCAACAAGGGAGAGAAGCCAGTGTATGAGATGACTGGAGAGATGACCAGACATGTGGCTCCCCAAGATGTTGCCAAGCTGATCCTACACAAGATGAAAGGTTAGAACACACTGTCCCGATTCCCCCCTGACACTATGCACTAGTGGAGATCCCACATGATTGAATGGGCCTAAGCAATATGGTAGCCTATCAGGGAGCAACTTCAAACTATTGTTGTGAAAACATGTCAGCTCTCCAGCGAGGGGGGGGGGTATAGTACTACAGGTCCACTTGGAACCGGGACACCCTCCCATCTATTGTTGTTTCCATAGAGACGGCTCAATCGGCCTTGGGCGCTGATGTCACAGAGGCTGTCATCACTGTCCCCTTTGAGTTCGCACATGCTCAGAAGGCGGCGTTGCGGGCGGCTGCGGAGGCGGCAGGGTTCCGTGTGTTGAGGCTGATCCACGAGCCAGCTGCTGCTCTACTGGCCTACGGAATCGGACAGGACTGCCCCTCTGGGAAGAGGTACAGACTCCTCCTTCTGTATGAACTACAGGTCGACCGATTTTTATTGGAGAACCAAAAAAAGCCGATACTGAATTAATCTGAAGATTTTTATATGTGTGTTTGTAATAATGACAATTACAACAATACTGAATGAACACTTATTTTAACTTAATACATCTATTTAAGTCTCATAAATAATTACATGTTCAATTTGGTTTAACTAATGTAAAAATGCAGTGTTAGAGGAGAAAGTGCAATATGTCCCATGATAAAAAGCTAACGTTTAAGTTCGTTGCTCAGAACATGAGAACATATGAAAGCTGGTGGTTCAATATTCCCAGTTCTTCAATATTCCCAGTTAAGAAGTTTTAGCTTGTAGTTATAATAGGAATTATGACGCGTCGACTATCTCTCTCTCTACCATTTGTATTTCATATACCTTTTGACTATTGGTTGGTCTTACAGGCACTATAGTATTGGATGGTCTTATAGGTACTATAGTATTGGATGGTCTTATAGGTACTATAGTATTGGATGGTCTTATAGGTACTATAGTATTGGATGGTCTTATAGGTACTATAGTATTGCCAGCCTAATCTATTGGATGGTCTTATAGGTACTATAGTATTGCCAGCCTAATCTATTGGATGGTCTTATAGGCACTATAGTATTGGATGGTCTTATAGGCACTTTAGTATTGGATGGTCTTATAGGTACTATAGTATTGGATGGTCTTATAGGTACTATAGTATTGGATGGTCTTATAGGTACTATAGTATTGGATGGTCCTATAGGTACTATAGTATTGGATGGTCTTATAGGTACTATAGTATTGGATGGTCTTATAGGCACTATAGTATTGGATGGTCTTATAGGTACTATAGTATTGCCAGCCTAATCTATTGGATGGTCTTATAGGCACTATAGTATTGGATGGTCTTATAGGTACTATAGTATTGGATGGTCTTATAGGTACTATAGTATTGGATGGTCTTATAGGCACTATAGTATTGGATGGTCCTATAGGTACTATAGTATTGGATGGTCTTATAGGTACTATAGTATTGGATGGTCTTATAGGCACTATAGTATTGGATGGTCTTATAGGTACTATAGTATTGCCAGCCTAATCTATTGGATGGTCTTATAGGCACTATAGTATTGGATGGTCTTATAGGTACTATAGTATTGGATGGTCTTATAGGTACTATAGTATTGCCAGCCTAATCTATTGGATGGTCTTATAGGCACTATAGTATTGGATGGTCTTATAGGTACTATAGTATTGGATGGTCTTATAGGTACTATAGTATTGGATGGTCTTATAGGCACTATAGTATTGGATGGTCCTATAGGTACTATAGTATTGGATGGTCTTATAGGTACTATAGTATTGGATGGTCTTATAGGTACTATAGTATTGGATGGTCTTATAGGTACTATAGTATTGGATGGTCTTATAGGTACTATAGTATTGGATGGTCTTATAGGTACTATAGTATTGGATGGTCTTATAGGTACTATAGTATTGGATGGTCTTATAGGTACTATAGTATTGGATGGTCTTATAGGTACTATAGTATTGGATGGTCTAATAGGTACTATAGTATTGGATGGTCTTATAGGTACTATAGTATTGGATGGTCTTATAGGTACTATAGTATTGGATGGTCTTATAGGTACTATAGTATTGGATGGTCTTATAGGTACTATAGTATTGGATGGTCTTATAGGTACTATAGTATTGGATGGTCTTATAGGTACTATAGTATTGGATGGTCTTATAGGTACTATAGTATTGGATGGTCTTATAGGTACTATAGTATTGGATGGTCTTATAGGTACTATAGTATTGGATGGTCTTATAGGCACTTTAGTATTGGATGGTCTTATAGGCACTATAGTATTGGATGGTCTTATAGGTACTATAGTATTGCCAGTCTAATCTCGGGAGTTGATAGGCTTGAAGTCATAAACAGCGCTGTGCTTCAAGCATTGCTAAGAGCTGTTAGCAAACACAGTGCTGTTTGAATGAATGCTTACGAGCCTGCTGCTGCCTACCATCGCGCAGTCAGACTGCTCTATCAAATCATAGACTTAATTATAATAAACACACAGAAATATGAGCCTGCTGCTGCCTACCACCACTCAGTCAGACTGCTCATAATAAACACACAGAAATACGAGCCTGCTGCTGCCTACCACCACTCAGTCAGACTGCTCATAATAAACACACAGAAATATGAGCCTGCTGCTGCCTACCACCACTCAGTCAGACTGCTCATAATAAACACACAGAAATATGAGCCTGCTGCTGCCTACCACCACTCAGTCAGACTGCTCATAATAAACACACAGAAATATGAGCCTTTGGTCATTAATATGGTAAAATCTGAAAACTATAATTTCGAAAACAAAACGTTTATTCTTTCGGTGAAATACGGAACCGTCCCTAGTTAATATTGCCTGCTAACATGAATTTCTTTTAACTAAATATGCAGGTTTAAAAAATATATATTTCTGTGTATTGATTTTAAGGAAGGAATTGATGTTTATGGTTCGGTACATTTGTGCAAAGATTGCTTTTTTTTCAGCAATGCACTTTTGTTAAATCATCACCCGTTTGGTGAAGGTGAAGTCAGCTGTGATTCGATGATAAATTAAAAGGTATTGATTATATGCAACGCAGGACAAGCTGTTTAACCTTGTAATATCATCAACCATGTGTAGATAACTAGCGGTTATGTTAAGATGGATTTTATATCAAAAGTTTAATGATATTAATCTGTCAACCTCTAGTGGTGTGTGAACTGGTGTGGGTGTGTGTGAACTGGTGTGGGTGTGTGTGAACTGGTGTGTGAACTGGTGTGTGGGTGTGTGTGAACTGGTGTGTGGGTGTGTGTGAACTGGTGTGGGTGAACTGGTGTGGGTGTGTGTGAACTGGTGTGGGGGTGTGTGTGAACTGGTGTGTGGGTGTGTGTGAACTGGTGTGTGGGTGTGTGTGAACTGGTGTGTGGGTGTGTGTGAACTGGTGTGGGTGTGTGTGAACTGGTGTGGGTGTGTGTGAACTGGTGTGGGTGTGTGTGAACTGGTGTGGGTGGGTGTGAACTGGTGTGGGTGGGTGTGAACTGGTGTGTGGGTGGGTGTGAACTGGTGTGTGGGTGGGTGTGAACTGGTGTGTGGGTGGGTGTGAACTGGTGTGTGGGTGGGTGTGAACTGGTGTGTGGGTGGGTGTGAACTGGTGTGTGGGTGGGTGTGAACTGGTGTGTGGGTGGGTGTGAACTGGTGTGTGGGTGGGTGGGTGTGTGTGAACTGGTGTGTGTGAACTGGTGTGTGTGTGAACTGGTGTGTGTGTGTGTGTGTGTGAACTGGTGTGTGTGGGTGTGTGTGTGAACTGGTGTGTGTGGGTGTGTGTGTGAACTGGTGTGTGTGGGTGTGTGTGTGAACTGGTGTGTGTGAACTGGTGTGTGTGAACTGGTGTGTGGGTGTGTGTGTGGGTGTGTGTGTGTAGCCATGTCCTGGTGTATAAACTGGTGTGTGTGTGTAGCCATGTCCTGGTGTATAAACTAGGTGGGACGTCTCTGAGTGTGACGGTGCTGCAGGTGAATGGTGGAATGTTCCGGGTTCTGAACACCCACACAGACCACAGCATCGGAGGAGAGAGCTTCACAAGCGCCCTGGCACAGCACCTGGCTGCAGAGTTCAAACGGTAACACACACACACACACACACACACACACACACACACACACACACACACACACACACACACACACACACCTGGTGCAGCGTTCAAACGGTAACACACACACACACACCTGGTGCAGAGTTCAAACGGTAACACACACACACACACCTGGTGCAGCGTTCAAACGGTAACACACACACACACACACACACCTGGTGCAGCGTTCAAACGGTAACACACACACACACCTGGTGCAGAGTTCAAACGGTAACACACACACACACCTGGTGCAGAGTTCAAACGGTAACACACACACACACCTGGTGCAGAGTTCAAACGGTAACACACACACACACCTGGTGCAGAGTTCAAACGGTAACACACACACACACCTGGTGCAGAGTTCAAACGGTAACACACACACACACACACCTGGTGCAGCGTTCAAACGGTAACACACACACACACACACACACCTGGTGCAGCGTTCAAACGGTAACACACACACACACACCTGGTGCAGCGTTCAAACGGTAACACACACACACACACACACACCTGGTGCAGAGTTCAAACGGTAACACACACACACACACACACACACACACACACACACACACACACACACACACCTGGTGCAGAGTTCAAACGGTAACACACACACACACACCTGGTGCAGCGTTCAAACGGTAACACACACACACACACCTGGTGCAGCGTTCAAACGGTAACACACACACACACACACACACACCTGGTGCAGCGTTCAAACGGTAACACACACACACACCTGGTGCAGAGTTCAAACGGTAACACACACACACACCTGGTGCAGAGTTCAAACGGTAACACACACACACCTGGTGCAGAGTTCAAACGGTAACACACACACACACACACACACACACCTGGTGCAGCGTTCAAACGGTAACACACACACACACACACACACACACCTGGTGCAGCGTTCAAACGGTAACACACACACACACACCTGGTGCAGCGTTCAAACGGTAACACACACACACACACCTGGTGCAGCGTTCAAACGGTAACACACACACACACACCTGGTGCAGCGTTCAAACGGTAACACACACACACACCTGGTGCAGCGTTCAAACGGTAACACACACACACACCTGGTGCAGCGTTCAAACGGTAACACACACACACACACCTGGTGCAGCGTTCAAGTGGAACTGACAGCACTTTATCAACATGAAATGGTACAACAACAATCTGTTCCCCAGGATCAATGAGTTTTTATTTTGTACATATTCTGACCACTTGGATGGGGGCCATTTTCACACTTCCACAGAATGTAGGGATGACGTCCGCGTGCCTCCCAGCTGAAACAGAGAATGTAGGGATGACGTCCGCGTGCCTCCCAGCTGAAACGCAGAATGTAGCGATGACGTCCGCGTGCCTCCCAGCTGAAACACAGAATTTAGGGATGACGCCCGCGTGCCTCCCAGCTGAAACACAGAATGTAGGGATGACGTCCGCGTGCCTCCCAGCTGAAACACAGAATGTAGGGATGACGTCCGCGTGCCTCCCAGCTGAAACACAGAATGTAGGGATGACGTCCGCGTGCCTCCCAGCTGAAACACAGAATGTAGGGATGACGTCCACGTCCCTCCCAGCTGAAACACTTCCGTAGAATGTAGGGATGAGGTCCGTGTCCCTCCCAGCTGAAACACAGAATGTAGGGATGACGTCAGTGTCCCTCCCAGCTGAAACACTTCCATAGAATGTAGGGATGACGTCAGTGTCCCTCCCAGCTGAAACACTTCCATAGAATGTAGGGATGACGTCCGCGTGCCTCCCAGCTGAAACACAGAATGTAGGGATGACGTCCGTGTCCCTCCCAGCTGAAACACTTCCGTAGAATGTAGGGATGATGTCCGCGTGCCTCCCAGCTGAAACACAGAATGTAGGGATGACGTCCGCGTGCCTCCCAGCTGAAACACTTCCATAGAATGTAGGGATGACGTCCGTGTCCCTCCCAGCTGAAACACCCTCCCAGAATGTAGGGATGATGTCCGTGTCCCTCCCAGCTGAAACACAGAATGTAGGGATGACGTCCGTGTCCCTCCCAGCTGAAACACAGAATGTAGGGATGACGTCCGTGTCCCTCCCAGCTGAAACACAGAATGTAGGGATGACGTCCGTGTCCCTCCCAGCTGAAACACAGAATGTAGGGATGACGTCCGTGTCCCTCCCAGCTGAAACACTGAATGTAGGGATGACGTCCGTGTCCTCCCAGCTGAAACACTGAATGTAGGGATGACGTCCGTGTCCCTCCCAGCTGAAACACTGAATGTAGGGATGACGTCCGTGTCCCTCCCAGCTGAAACACTGAATGTAGGGATGACGTCCGTGTCCCTCCCAGCTGAAACACTGAATGTAGGGATGACGTCCGCGTGCCTCCCAGCTGAAACACAGAATGTAGGGATGACGTCCGCCTCCCAGCTGAAACACAGAATGTGCCTCCCAGCTGAAACACAGAATGTAGGGATGACGTCCGCGTCCCTCCCAGCTGAAACACAGAATGTAGGGATGACGTCCGCGTCCCTCCCAGCTGAAACACAGAATGTAGGGATGACGTCCGCGTCCCTCCCAGCTGAAACACAGAATGTAGGGATGACGTCCGCGTCCCTCCCAGCTGAAACACAGAATGTAGGGATGACGTCCGCGTCCTCCCAGCTGAAACACAGAATGTAGGGATGACGTCCGCGTCCCTCCCAGCTGAAACACAGAATGTAGGGATGACGTCCGCGTCCCTCCCAGCTGAAACACAGAATGTAGGGATGACGTCCGCGTCCCTCCCAGCTGAAACACTTCCATGGGGTGATTATATCATGACCACATTTGGTAACGTTTTGAACTTCGGTGAGGGTTTTCTAGAGGTGAGCCGAAGGCCGACGTCTACGGTCCTTCGTCGGTGATTGGTCAACAGTAGGGATTCTTCATTAAGGTCTTTGTTGTCATTCAACGACCGATTAAAAACTACACCAAACTATTAGTTAGATGTAGTATAAACAGGATGTTAGGAGTAACGCACGGGCCATGTTGAAGCTGTCTGTCTGTCTGTCTGTCTGTCTGTCTGTCTGTCTGTCTGTCTGTCTGTCTGTCTGTCTGTCTTATAAACAGGATGTTAGAAGTAACGCACGGGCCATGTTGAAGCTGTCTGTCTGTAGGTCGTATAAACAGGATGCTAGTAGTAACCCACGGGCCATGTTGAAGCTGTCTGTCTGTCTGTCTGTAGGTCGTATAAACAGGATGTTAGTAGTAACCCACGGGCCATGTCGAAGCTTTCCGTCTGTATGTCTGTCTTTAGGTTGTATAAACAGGATGTTAGTAGTAACCCACGGGCCATGTTGAAGCTGTCTGTCTGTCTGTAGGTCGTATAAACAGGATGCTAGTAGTAACCCACGGGCCATGTTGAAGCTGTCTGTCTGTCTGTAGGTCGTATAAACAGGATGTTAGTAGTAACCCACGGGCCATGTTGAAGCTGTCTGTCTGTCTGTCTGTAGGTCGTATAAACAGGATGCTAGTAGTAACCCACGGGCCATGTTGAAGCTGTCTGTCTGTCTGTCTGTCTGTCTGTCTGTCTGTCTGTCTGTCTGTCTGTCTGTCTGTCTGTCGGTCGTATAAACAGGATGTTAGGAGTAACGCACGGGCCATGTTGAAGCTGTCTGTGTCTGTCTGTCTGTCTGTCGTATAAACAGGATGCTAGTAGTAACCCACGGGCCATGTTGAAGCTGTCTGTCTCTCTGTCTGTAGGTCGTATAAACAGGATGTTAGTAGTAACCCACGGGCCATGTTGAAGCTGTCTGTCTCTCTGTCTGTAGGTCGTATAAACAGGATGTTAGTAGTAACCCACGGGCCATGTTGAAGCTGTCTGTCTCTGTCTGTCTGTCTGTCGTATAAACAGGATGCTAGTAGTAACCCACGGGCCATGTTGAAGCTGTCTGTCTCTCTGTCTGTAGGTCGTATAAACAGGATGTTAGTAGTAACCCACGGGCCATGTTGAAGCTGTCTGTCTCTCTGTCTGTAGGTCGTATAAACAGGATGTTAGTAGTAACCCACGGGCCATGTTGAAGCTGTCTGTCTGTCTCTCTCTGTCTGTAGGTCGTATAAACAGGATGTTAGTAGTAACCCACGGGCCATGTTGAAGCTGTCTGTCTCTCTGTCTGTAGGTCGTATAAACAGGATGTTAGTAGTAACCCACGGGCCATGTTGAAGCTGTCTGTCTCTCTGTCTGTAGGTCGTATAAACAGGATGTTAGTAGTAACCCACGGGCCATGTTGAAGCTGTCTGTCTGTCTGTCTCTCTGTCTGTAGGTCGTATAAACAGGATGTTAGTAGTAACCCACGGGCCATGTTGAAGCTGTCTGTCTCTCTGTCTGTAGGTCGTATAAACAGGATGTTAGTAGTAACCCACGGGCCATGTTGAAGCTGTCTGTCTCTCTGTCTGTAGGTCGTATAAACAGGATGTTAGTAGTAACCCACGGGCCATGTTGAAGCTGATGAATGGAGCAGACATGGCCAAACATTCTCTCTCCACGCTGGGTTCTGCTAATTGCTTCGTTGACTCGCTACACGACGGCATGGACTTCGACTGCAACATCTCCAGGTGACTACACTATCCACAAACCCCTGCTCTCTTACCCACCACAATGTGTATTTTTATTTATTTATTTAACTAGTCAAGTCGGTTAAGAACAAATTCTTATTTACAATGACTGCCTAACCCGAATAACTCTGGGCCAATTATGTGCCGCCTTATGGGACTTCTGATCACGGCCGGTTGAGAGACAGCCCTGAATGGAACCCGGGTCTGTAATGACACCTCTAGTACTGTGATGCAGGGCCTTAGACCGCTGCACACTCCCTCACAATTCCCTCTTCATACAATGCCACAGGAAAGACACGCTGTGTGGTTTTCTTTTCTTCTCAGGGCCCGTTTTGAGCTGCTGTGTTCTTCCCTGTTCAACAAGAGTGTCCAACCAATCAGAAGCCTGCTGGAGACGACTGGGCTCTCTACTAGCGACATCAACAAGGTAACCCTGACCTACCTAACATGGGTTTGGAAGTTACCATTTGCTTTGATCCCGAGCTAGTTTGGGGGGGACGTGTCAACGTGTTTGCTTTGATCCCAAGCTAGTTTGGGGGCGTGTCAACGTGTTTGATCCCTAGTTTGGGGGGGGGCGGCGTGTTCTCTGCGGGGGGTTTAACACTGTGTGTTCCAGGTGGTTCTCTGCGGGGGGTTTAACACTGTGTGTTCCAGGTGGTTCTCTGTGGGGGCTCTGCGAGGATTCCTCGGCTGCAGCAGATGATCAAAGATCTGTTCGCTGACGTGGAGCTGCTCAGCTCCGCCCCTCCTGATGAGGTCATAGCGGTCGGCGCAGCGATGGAAGCGGGCCTTCTAGTCGGGCGGAGATTGGCTCCTCCCAGAGTCTGTTACCGTGGAAGCCTGTGTCTCAGACATTCTGCTCAAGGTGCACAGACACACACACACACACACACACAGATCAGTGACTAATAGAGTAGCTTCTGATTGGCTAATCTGTGTGATTGACAGGAGGTGGATGAAACAGGGGCTGAGGTGTTCTCTGTGCTCCTTCCCTCGGGCACGCCCCTTCCTGCTCGGCGACATCACATCCTGTCTGGTCCTGGCCGCCTGGCATCCCTCTGTCTGGAGCTTTACCAGAAAACCACAGAGCAGCCAGAGAGACTGGCCAAGGTACGCGCACACACACACACACACACACACACAACCCCTCCACCAGAGAACCACCGAGACTGGCCAAGGTACGTAAACACACACACACACAACCCCTCCACCAGAGAACCAACAGCTCTCTCTTATCTGCAGATTGTTCTGAGAGACCTGGAGACCAAAGAGGACAACCATGACATTGATGCCGTGGTGACCATGAAGAGGTAACACCCAGCAGCTGTGGACTGGACCTTGTATTTGGACCTGTGTGTTTCAGCTGGGGACTGGACCTTGTATTTGGACCTGTGTGTTTCAGCTGGGGACTGGACCTTGTATTTGGACCGTTGTGTGTTTCAGCTGGGGACTAGACCTTGTATTTGGACCGTTGTGTGTTTCAGCTGTGGACTGGACCTTGTATTTGGACCGTTGTGTGTTTCAGCTGGGGACTGGACCTTGTATTTGGACCGTTGTGTGTTTCAGCTGGGGACTGGACCTTGTATTTGGACCTGTGTGTTTCAGCTGGGGACTGGACCTTGTATTTGGACCGTTGTGTGTTTCAGCTGGGGACTGGACCTTGTATTTGGACCGTTGTGTGTTTCAGCTGGGGACTGGACCTTGTATTTGGACCGTTGTGTGTTTCAGCTGGGGACTGGACCTTGTATTTGGACCTGTGTGTTTCAGCTGGGGACTGGACCTTGTATTTGGACCTGTGTGTGTTTCAGCTGGGGACTGGACCTTGTATTTGGACCTGTGTGTGTTTCAGCTGGGGACTGGACCTTGTATTTGGACGTGTGTGTTTCAGCTGGGGACTGGACCTTGTATTTGGACGTGTGTGTTTCAGCTGGGGACTGGACCTTGTATTTGGACGTGTGTGTTTCAGCTGGGGACTGGACCTTGTATTTGGACCTGTGTGTGTTTCAGCTGGGGACTGGACCTTGTATTTGGACCTGTGTGTGTTTCAGCTGGGGACTGGACCTTGTATTTGGACCTGTGTGTGTTTCAGCTGGGGACTGGACCTTGTATTTGGACCTGTGTGTGTTTCAGCTGGGGACTGGACCTTGTATTTGGACAGTTGTGTGTTTCAGCTGGGGACTGGACCTTGTATTTGGACCGTTGTGTGTTTCAGCTGGGGACTGGACCTTGTATTTGGACCGTTGTGTGTTTCAGCTGGGGACTGGACCTTGTATTTGGACCGTTGTGTGTTTCAGCTGGGGACTGGACCTTGTATTTGGACCGTTGTGTGTTTCAGCTGGGGACTGGACCTTGTATTTGGACAGTTGTGTGTTTCAGCTGGGGACTGGACCTTGTATTTGGACCGTTGTGTGTTTCAGCTGGGGACTGGACCTTGTATTTGGACCGTTGTGTGTTTCAGCTGGGGACTGGACCTTGTATTTGGACCGTTGTGTGTTTCAGCTGGGGACTGGACCTTGTATTTGGACCTGTGTGTGTGTGTTTCAGCTGGGGACTGGACCTTGTATTTGGACCGTTGTGTGTTTCAGCTGGGGACTGGACCTTGTATTTGGACCTGTGTGTGTGTGTGTGTGTGTGTGTGACCTGTGTGTGTGTGTGTGTGACCTGTGTGTGTGTGTGACCTGTGTGTGTGTGTGACCTGTGTGTGTGTGTGACCTGTGTGTGTGTGTGACCTGTGTGTGTGTGTGACCTGTGTGTGTGTGTGACCTGTGTGTGTGTGTGACCTGTGTGTGTGTGTGACCTGTGTGTGTGTGTGACCTGTGTGTGTGTGTGACCTGTGTGTGTGTGTGTGACCTGTGTGTGTGTGTGTGACCTGTGTGTGTGTGTGTGTGTGTGTGACCTGTGTGTGTGTGTGTGACCTGTGTGTGTGTGTGTGACCTGTGTGTGTGTGTGTGACCTGTGTGTGTGTGTGTGACCTGTGTGTGTGTGTGTGACCTGTGTGTGTGTGTGTGACCTGTGTGTGTGTGTGTGACCTGTGTGTGTGTGTGTGACCTGTGTGTGTGTGTGACCTGTGTGTGAGTGTGTGTGTGTGTGACCTGTGTGTGTGTGTGACCTGTGTGTGTGTGTGACCTGTGTGTGTGTGTGTGACCTGTGTGTGTGTGTGACCTGTGTGTGTGTGTGACCTGTGTGTGTGTGTGACCTGTGTGTGTGTGTGACCTGTGTGTGTGTGTGACCTGTGTGTGTGTGTGACCTGTGTGTGTGTGTGACCTGTGTGTGTGTGTGACCTGTGTGTGTGTGTGACCTGTGTGTGTGTGTGACCTGTGTGTGTGTGTGACCTGTGTGTGTGTGTGACCTGTGTGTGTGTGTGTCCTGTGTGTGTGTGTGACCTGTGTGTGTGTGTGACCTGTGTGTGTGTGTGACCTGTGTGTGTGTGTGACCTGTGTGTGTGTGTGACCTGTGTGTGTGTGTGACCTGTGTGTGTGTGTGACCTGTGTGTGTGTGACCTGTGTGTGTGTGACCTGTGTGTGTGTGACCTCTGTGTGTGTGAGACCTCTGTGTGTGTGTGTGTGTGTGAGACCTCTGTGTGTGTGTGTGTGTGTGAGACCTCTGTGTGTGTGTGTGTGTGTGTGTGTGTGTGTGTGTGTGTGTGTGTGAGACCTCTGTGTGTGTGTGTGTGTGAGACCTCTGTGTGTGTGTGTGTGTGAGACCTCTGTGTGTGTGTGTGTGTGAGACCTCTGTGTGTGTGTGTGTGTGAGACCTCTGTGTGTGTGTGTGTGTGTGTGTGTGTGTGTGTGTGTGTGTGTGTGTGTGTGTGTGTGTGTGTGTGTGTGTGTGTGTGTGTGTGTGTGTGTGTGTGTGTGTGTGTGTGTGAGACCTGTGTGTGTGTGTGTGAGACCTGTGTGTGTGTGTGTGTGTGTGAGACCTGTGTGTGTGTGTGTGTGTGTGTGTGTGTGTGTGTGTGAGACCTGTGTGTGTGTGTGTGTGTGTGAGACCTGTGTGTGTGTGTGAGACCTCTGTGTGTGTGTGTGTGTGTGAGTGAGACCTCTGTGTGTGTGTGTGTGAGACCTCTGTGTGTGTGTGTGAGACCTCTGTGTGTGTGTGTGTGAGACCTCTGTGTGTGTGTGTGAGACCTGTGTGTGTGTGTGAGACCTGTGTGTGTGTGTGAGACCTGTGTGTGTGTGTGAGACCTGTGTGTGTGTGTGAGACCTGTGTGTGTGTGACCTGTGTGTGTGTGTGACCTGTGTGTGTGTGTGTGACCTGTGTGTGTGTGTGTGACCTGTGTGTGTGTGTGACCTGTGTGTGTGTGTGTGACCTGTGTGAGTGTGTGTGACCTGTGTGTGTGTGTGTGTGACCTGTGTGTGTGTGTGTGACCTGTGTGTGTGACCTGTGTGTGTGTGTGTGACCTGTGTGTGTGTGTGTGTGACCTGTGTGAGTGTGAGTGTGTGTGTGTGTGACCTGTGTGTGTGTGTGTGACCTGTGTGTGTGTGTGTGACCTGTGTGTGTGTGTGACCTGTGTGTGTGTGTGTGACCTGTGTGTGTGTGTGTGACCTGTGTGTGTGTGTGTGTGTGACGTGTGTGTGACCTGTGTGTGTGTGTGTGACCTGTGTGTGTGTGTGACCTGTGTGTGTGTGTGTGACCTGTGTGTGTGTGTGTGACCTGTGTGTGTGTGTGTGACCTGTGTGTGTGTGTGTGACCTGTGTGTGTGTGTGACCTGTGTGTGTGTGAGACCTGTGTGTGTGACCTGTGTGTGTGTGTGTGACCTGTGTGTGTGTGTGACCTGTGTGTGTGTGTGACCTGTGTGTGTGTGTGACCTGTGTGTGTGTGACCTGTGTGTGTGTGACCTGTGTGTGTGTGACCTGTGTGTGTGTGACCTGTGTGTGTGTGACCTGTGTGTGTGTGACCTGTGTGTGTGTGACCTGTGTGTGTGTGACCTGTGTGTGTGTGTGTGTGACCTGTGTGTGTGTGTGTGTGTGACCTGTGTGTGTGTGTGACCTCTTGTGTGTGTGTGACCTGTGTGTGTGTGTGTGTGTGTGACCTCTGTGTGTGTGTGTAACCTCTGTGTGTGTGTGTGTGTGTGACCTCTGTGTGTGTGTGTAACCTCTGTGTGTGTGTGTGACCTCTGTGTGTGTGTGTGACCTCTGTGTGTGTGTGTGACCTCTGTGTGTGTGTGTGTGACCTCTGTGTGTGTGTGTGTGTGTGTGACCTGTGTGTGTGTGTGTGTGTGTGTGTGTGTGTGTGTGTGTGACCTGTGTGTGTGTGTGTGTGACCTGTGTGTGTGTGTGTGTGTGTGTGACCTGTGTGTGTGTGTGTGACCTCTGTGTGTGTGTGTGTGACCTCTGTGTGTGTGTGTGTGTGACCTCTGTGTGTGTGTGTGTGTGACCTGTGTGTGTGTGTGTGTGTGTGTGTGTGTGTGTGTGTGTGACCTGTGTGTGTGTGTGTGACCTGTGTGTGTGTGTGTGACCTCTGTGTGTGTGTGTAACCTCTGTGTGTGTGTGTGTGTGTGTGTGTGTGACCTCTGTGTGTGTGTGTGTGACCTGTGTGTGTGTGTGTGTGACCTGTGTGTGTGTGTGTGTGTGTGTGTGTGTGTGTGTGTGTGTGTGTGTGTGTGTGACCTGTGTGTGTGTGTGTGACCTGTGTGTGTGTGTGACCTGTGTGTGTGTGTGTGACCTCTGTGTGTGTGTGTGTGACCTCTGTGTGTGTGTGTGTGACCTCTGTGTGTGTGTGTGTGACCTCTGTGTGTGTGTGTGTGACCTGTGTGTGTGTGTGTGTGACCTGTGTGTGTGTGTGTGACCTGTGTGTGTGTGTGTGTGACCTGTGTGTGTGTGACCTGTGTGTGTGTGTGTGTGTGACCTGTGTGTGTGTGTGTGTGTGTGTGTGACCTGTGTGTGTGTGTGTGTGTGTGTGTGACCTGTGTGTGTGTGTGTGTGTGTGTGACCTCTGTGTGTGTGTGTGTGTGTGTGTGACCTCTGTGTGTGTGTGTGTGTGTGTGTGACCTCTGTGTGTGTGTGTGTGTGACCTCTGTGTGTGTGTGTGACCTCTGTGTGTGTGTGTGTGTGACCTCTGTGTGTGTGTGTGTGACCTCTGTGTGTGTGTGTGTGTGACCTCTGTGTGTGTGTGTGTGTGACCTCTGTGTGTGTGTGTGTGTGACCTCTGTGTGTGTGTGTGTGTGTGTGACCTCTGTGTGTGTGTGTGTGTGACCTCTGTGTGTGTGTGTGTGTGTGTGACCTCTGTGTGTGTGTGTGTGTGTGTGTGTAACCTGTGTGTGTGTGTGTGTGTGTGTGACCTCTGTGTGTGTGTGTGTGTGTGACCTCTGTGTGTGTGTGTGTGTGTGTGACCTCTGTGTGTGTGTGACGTGTGTGTGTGACCTCTGTGTGTGTGTGACGTGTGTGTGTGTGTGTGTGTGTGTGTGTGTGTGTGTGTGTGTGTGTGTGTGTGTGTGTGTGTGTGTGTGTGTGTGTGTGTGTGTGTGTGTGTGTGTGTGTGTGTGTGTGTGTGTGTGTGTGTGTGTGTGTGTGTGTGTGTGTGTGTGTGTGTGTGTGTGTGTGTGTAACCTGTGTGTGTTTCAGGGACGGCTCTCTCCATGTGAGCTGTGTGGAGCAGAACAGTGGGAAGACTGAAGCCATCAGTATATCAGCAGCCTCCTGATTTCACCACCAGCTCCAAGTTAATATCACTATACTTGTTGTTGAAGTTCCTTTTAAAGTTTAAATAAAGACATTTTGGTTTAACTTGGTTCCTTTATTCTCTACATTTCAGAACAGCTACAGACTTTATTCTCTACGGTTCAGAACAGCTACAACAGACTTTATTCTCTACAGTTCAGAACAGCTACAGACTTTATTCTCTACAGTTCAGAACAGCTACAACAGACTTTATTCTCTACAGTTCAGAACAGCTACAACAGACTTTATTCTCTACAGTTCAGAACAGCTACAGACTTTATTCTCTACGGTTCAGAACAGCTACAACAGACTTTATTCTCTACGGTTCAGAACAGCTACAGACTTTATTCTCTACAGTTCAGAACTGCGTTAGCCTGACAGGAGCAGACTCCAGTTGAGAGACCACAGAAAGACTGTTACTGTGTTCCCTACTGAACATTTCCCAGGGTGGTCGAGGAGTAGCTGTGGTTTCTCTTGGCCCTGATAGGGCCAGGTGTGCAGCAGGCATGTGTGTATAGGGCATGGGTATGATCTGTGTAGATAATGCTATGGCCCCACACATTAAATCGTATATATGCATTCATCAATTGTCTGTTTTTGTCCAACTTTATTTTCAGGTGAGGAAGACATTGTCAAGAACCCACAGTCATCCATTAACTCTATAACAGAGATGGACTCTTACATATAACCTGGACATTGAGGGCTTCCACCATTTTAAAGTAGTCACCTGGATGGAGTGATCAGAGTTAAGGTTCAGACATTACTAAGCTACTGTATATCATGGCCAGTTCCGGTCTGCTTAAGGTGATTGCTCTCCCATAGGCACCAATGCATTAGCAGCTGGGTTTGGTCTGTTCAGCTCATTGACTGTATATGAATCAGAAGAAACTAGTGGGTGGAATGTCTTGCTTTCTCTTCCCTCTGTCTATATACAAAGAGGTGGTCAGAGGGACTGACTTCCTGTCCTGGTGACCACTTCCTCTCCAGCGGCCAGTCTCCTGTACAGATCGCTGAGGTCGTCTGGTCCAGGTGTGTGTGAATCTGGTGTAGACTGGGTCAGAGGGACTGACTTCCTGTCCTGGTGACCACTTCCTCTCCAGCGGCCAGTCTCCTGTACAGATCGCTGAGGTCGTCTGGTCCAGGTGTGTGTGAATCTGGTGTAGACTGGGTCAGAGGGACTGACTTCCTGTCCTGGTGACCACTTCCTCTCCAGCGGCCAGTCTCCTGTACAGATCGCTGAGGTCGTCTGGTCCAGGTGTGTGTGAATCTGGTGTAGACTGGGTCAGAGGGACTGACTTCCTGTCCTGGTGACCACTTCCTCTCCAGCGGCCAGTCTCCTGTACAGATCGCTGAGGTCGTCTGGTCCAGGTGTGTGTGAATCTGGCGTAGACGGGATGTCAAAGTCCGATGACACCTGAGACTCCGTTGGCTCTGATTGGTGAGTGTGGCTGCCACTCTCCTCCCCCCCAGCATCCAGATTGGTCAATGCATCTCCCTGACACCGGTCTTCTGATTGGATGAGCAGGCTTTCAGCCTGACTCAGGCCTCGCCCAGCCGAGAGAGGAATTGACGGCGAGGGGAGTTTGGCGTAGTCATCAACAAACAGCTCTGGGGTCTGGGAGCCTGTGATTGGCTGGTTTGGTGTGGAGTGAGAGGGGCTTGTGTCCGAGCAGGAGTGTGGTTGGCTGGTCTGGCTGTCCGTCAGTATCTCCGTGGTGAAAAACTCCTCCCAGCGAGGAGGAGGGGTGCCAGAATTAGACACAGACCCCTCGTCTCTCTCCCCACCTCTCTCTTCTTCCTCCAGGTCTCTCTCCTCCTCATCATCATCATTAGATTCGGTACAGTCCATGTAGTCTCCTGTGATGAGAGGCATGTGTGTTAGGGGTAGAGGTTCGTCGGGGGGGTTAGGGAGCGTTGTGGGTGCGGCCTCCTGCATCATCACCCTCTTCCTGACAGGTGCCAGGTCCGCCCCCTCAAACAGCCAATCGGCACAGTCCACATCTGGTATAAACAACAGAGCCAATCACAAAGCAGTGAAATAATGTAGAAAGGATGGTTGGAAGGGATAGCTGGCTGTGGTCAGGAGAGAGAGTCTCACCGTGGGTGTGCTGCTCTGGTCTGGTGCGTTTCAGTGTTCCCAGAGGTCTGTAGATCACAGCGGAAGAGGACACGTCCCTACACATAGACTTCAACCTGGAGACATACGGTTACACATTCACACACATACGGTAACGAATGCAGTGCATTTGGAAAGTATTCAGACCCCTTGTTCCACATATTGTTAGGTTACAGTCTTATTCTACAGTGGAGGAAAACAATTATTCAAGCCATCTACACAAAGCTGATTCACATCAGGGTCAGACCTGATTAGTATTCAGACCCTTTGCACTGAGACTCAATTGAGCTCAGGTGCATCCTGTTTCCATTCATCATCGATGTTTCTACAACTTGGAGTCCACCTGTAAATGATTTGGAAAGGCTCGCACTTGACCGGTAGAGCCAAACCCAAGCCACGAGGTTGAAGGAATCCTCCGTAGAGCTTCGAGACAGGATTGTGTCGAGGCACAGATCTGGGGAAAGGTACCAAAAAATATCTGCAGTATTGAAGGTCCCCAAGAACACAGTGGTCTCCATCATTCTTCAATGGAAGAAGTTTGGAACCACCAAGACTCTTCCTAGAGCTGGCCGCCCAGTCAGGGAGGTGACCAAGAACCTGATGGTTACTCTGGTAGACCTCCAGAGTTCCTCTGTGGAGATGGGTTAACCTTCCAGAAGGACAACAATCTCTGCAGCACTCCACCAATCAGGCCTTTATGGTAGAGTGGCCAGACGGAAGCCACTCCTCTGTTAAAGGCACGACAGCACGCTTGAAGTTAGCCAAAAGGTAGCTAAAGGATTCTCGGACCATGAGAAACAAGATTGAACTCTTTGGCCTGAATGAATGCCAAGTGTCACGTCTGGAGAAAACCAGGCGCCGCTCATCACCTGGACAATACCATCCCTACGGTGAAGCATGGTGGTGGCAGTATCATGCTATGATGATGTTTTTCAGCGGCAGGGATTGAGAGACTAGTCAGGATCTAGGGAGAGATGAACGGAGCAAAGTACAGAGATATCCTTAGGACATCAGACTGGGGCGAAGGTTCACCTTCCAACAAGACAACGGCCCTAAGCACACAGCCAAGCCAACGCAGGAGTGGCTTTGGGACAAGTCTCTGAATGTCCTTGAGTGGCCCAGCCAGAGCCCGGACCTGATCGAACAGCTCTGGAAAGACCTGAAAATAGCTCCGCAGCGACGTTCCCCATCCAACCCGACAGAGCTTGAGGATCTGCAGAGAAGAATGGGAGAAACTCTACAAATACAGGTGTGCCAAACTTGTAGCATCATACCCAAGAAGACTTGAGGCTATAAACTCTGCCAAAGGTGCTTCAAAGTACTGAGTAAAGGGTCTGAGTACTTATATAAATGTGATATTTTTTAAATATTTGATACATTTGCAAAAATGTCTTGCTTTGTTATTATTGGGGTATGAGGAGAAAAAAAAACATTTAATCAATTCTAGAATAAAATTTAAAACAGCAAGGGTCCTAAACAGCTGCCCTGGAGAATGCCTGATTCTACCTGGATTATGTTGGAGAGGCTTCCATTAAAGAACACCCTCTGTTCTGTTGGACAGGTAACCCTTCATCCACATTATAGCAGGGGGTATAAAGCCATAACACACATGTCTTTCCAGCAGCAGACTATGATCAATCATGTCCAAATCTGCACTGAAGTCTAACAAGACATCCCCCACAATAATTTTATCATCAATTTCTCTCAGCCAATCATCAGTCATTTGTGTAAGTGCTGTGCTTGTTGAATGTCCTTCTCCATAAGCGTGCTGAAAGTCTGTTGTCAATTTGTTTAGGGTGAAACAGCATTGTATCTGGTCAAACACCATTTGTTCCAGAAGTTTACTAAGTGTTGGTGGTAACAGGCTGATTGGTTGGCTATTTGAGCCAGTAAAGGGGGCTTTACTATTCTTAGGTGGCAGAATGACTTTAGCTTCCCTCCAAGCCTGAAGGCACACACTCTCTAGTAGGCTTGGATTGAAGATGTGGCAAATAGGAGTGGCAATATCGTCTTATCATCCTCAGTAACTTTCCATCGAGATTGTCAGACCCTGGTGGCTTGTCGTTGTTGACAGACAACAATAATCACCTCCTAGACACTGACTTTACGGAATTAAAAAGTACAATTTGTGTCTTTCATTATATGGTCAGATATACTTGGATGTGTAGTGTCAGCATTTGTTGCTGGCATATCATCCCTAAGTTTGATTATCTTGCCAATGAAAAGTAATTAAAGTAGGTTGAGATGAATGAGCCATCTGTTTCAATGAATGAAGGAGCAGAGTTGGCTTTTTATCCCAAAAATGTGATTTAAGGTTACCCAAAGCTTTTTACTATCATTCTTTATATCATTTAACTTTGTTTCGTAGTGTAAGGGGTTGGGGTATGGGTATTAGGGCATATGGGTATTAGGGGGTTGGGGCATAATGGGGTATTAGGGGTTGGGGTACGGGTATTAGGGGTTGGGGTATGGTTATTAGGGGTATGGGTATTAGGGGTTGGGGAATGTTGGGGACTGGGGTATTAGGGGTTGGGGAATGTTGGGGAATGGGGTATTAGGGAGTTGGGGTGTGGGTATTAGGGGGTTGGGGTATGGGTATTAGGGGTTGGGGTATGGGTATTAGGGGTTGGGGAATGTTGGGGACTGGGGTATTAGGGAGTTGGGGTATGGGTATTAGGGAGTTGGGGTATGGGTATTAGGGGTTGGGGAATGTTGGGGACTGGGGTATTAGGGAGTTGGGGTATGGGTATTAGGGAGTTGGGGATTGGGGTATTAGGGAGTTGGGGATTGGGGTATTAGGGGTTGGGGATTGGGGTATTAGGAGTTGGGGATTGGGGTATTAAGGGGTTGGGGTAAGGGTATTAGGGGGTTGGGGCATAATGGGATTGGGGTATTAGGGGTTGGGGCATAATGGGGTATTAGGGGGTTGGGGATTGGGGTATTAGGGGTTGGGGTATGGGTATTAGGGGTTGGGGAATGTTGGGGACTGGGGTATTAGGGGTTGGGGTAAGGGTATTAGGGGTTGGGGTAAGGGTATTAGGGGGTTGGGGTAAGGGTATTAGGGGTTGGGGTAAGGGTATTAGGGGTTGGGGTAAGGGTATTAGGGGGTTGGGGTAAGGGTATTAGGGGTTGGGGTATGGGTATTAGGGGTTGGGGTATTAGGGGTATGGGTATTAGGGGTTGGGGTATTAGGGGTTGGGGTATGGGTATTAGGGGTTGGGGTAAGGGTATTAGGGGTTGGGGTAAGGGTATTAGGGGTTGGGGTAAGGGTATTAGGGGTTGGGGTAAGGGTATTAGGGGTTGGGGGTAAGGGTATTAGGGGGTTGGGGTACGGGTATTACGGGGTTGGGGTACGGGTATTAGGGGTTGGGGTACGGGTATTAGGGGGTTGGGGTACGGGTATTAGGGGTTGGGGTATGGGTATTAGGGGGTTGGGGTACGGGTATTAGGGGTTGGGGTATGGGTATTAGGGGTTGGGGCATAATGGGGTATTAGGGGTTGGGGAATGTTGGGGACTGGGGTATTAGGGGGTTGGGGTATGGGTATTAGGGGTTGGGGCATAATGGGGTATTAGGGGGTTGGGGTATGGGTATTAGGGGGTTGGGGCATAATGGGGTATTAGGGAGTTGGGGTGTAGAGAAGACATTCAGTGTATAGAGGATGACTGGCTCACAGCTCCGTGACATCAGCGTAAGTTCGGCCAATAGGAATGACACTGGGGTAGATGTTGATTGGCTGGAGATAAGACAGGAAGTCTTTAATCTGGAAACAGGAAGAAGAGAAGAGTATCACACAGAGGCAGACAGGCACAGACCGAGGCAGACAGACAGATAGGCAGGCAGGTGTCTCACCTCAGAGTAGGATGAGTGGAAGGAAAAGCAGGCTCTGTAGGAACTGGCACCTGTCCTGAAAACATTACACATCTGTGTAAGATAATGTGTGTGTGTTTCTCTGAGTGTGTGTGTGTGTGTGTGTGTGTGTGTGTGTGTGTGTGTGTGTGTGTGTGTGTGTGTGTGTGTGTGTGTGTGTGTGTGTGTGTGTGTGTGTGTGTGTGTGTGTGTGTGTGTGTGTGTGTGTTTCTCTGAGCGTGTGTGTGTTTCTCTGAGTGTGAGTGTGTTTCTCTGAGTGTGAGTGTGTGTGTGTTTCTCTGAGTGTGAGTGTGTGTGTGTGTTTCTCTGTGTGTGTGTGTTTCTCTGAGTGTGAGTGTGTGTGTGTATGTGTGTGTTTCTCTGAGTGTGAGTGTGTGTTTGTGTGTTTCTGAGTGTGTGTACCTGATGATAACCTTAGTCCTCTGGGTTCTCTCTCTGTGTACCTGATGATAACCTTAGTCCTCTGGGTTCTCTGTGTGTGTACCTGATGATAACCTTAGTCATCTGTGTTCTCTCTGTGTGTACCTGATGATAACCTTAGTCCTCTGGGTTCTCTCTGTGTGTACCTGATGATAACCTTAGTCCTCTGTGTTCTCTCTGTGTGTACCTGATGATAACCTTAGTCCTCTGGGTTCTCTCTGTGTGTACCTGATAACCTTAGTCCTCTGGGTTCTCTCTGTGTGTGTGTGTACCTGATGATAACCTTAGTCCTCTGGGTTCTCTCTGTGTGTGTACCTGATGATAACCTTAGTCCTCTGGGTTCTCTCTGTGTGTGTACCTGATGATAACCTTAGTCCTCTGGGTTCTCTCTGTGTGTGTACCTGATGATAACCTTAATCCTCTGGGTTCTCTCTGTGTGTGTACCTGATGATAACCTTAGTCCTCTGGGTTCTCTCTCCAAACCACATAGTGGAGGGTTTGATACTGATGATGTTTAGAGGAGTCCCATCTGATGCTGAGGAGCCACACGGCAGCCTGCTGGCAGGAACAAACCCCTCCTCCTACACAACGACATGTTTCTATTGGTTAGGGCTCCTCCTCCTACACAACGACATGTTTCTATTGGTTAGGGCTCCTCCTCCTACACAACGACATGTTTCTATTGGTTAGGGCTCCTCCTCCTACACAACAACATGTTTCTATTGGTTAGGGCTCCTCCTCCTACACAACAACATGTTTCTATTGGTTGGCTCCTCCTCCTACACAACAACATGTTTCTATTGGTTAGGGCTCCTCCTCCTACACAACAACATGTTTCTATTGGTTAGGGCTCCTCCTCCTACACAACAACATGTTTCTATTGGTTAGGGCTCCTCCTCCTACACAACAACATGTTTCTATTGGTTAGGGCTCCTCCTCCTACACAACATGTTTCTATTGGTTAGGGCTCCTCCTCCTACACAACAACATGTTTCTATTGGTTAGGGCTCCTCCTCCTACACAACGACATGTTTATATTGGTTAGGGCTCCTCATCCTACACAACAACATGTTTCTATTGGTTAGGGCTCCTCCTCCTACACAACAACATGTTTCTATTGGTTAGGGCTCCTCATCCTACACAACAACATGTTTCTATTGGTTAGGGCTCCTCATCCTACACAACAACATGTTTCTATTGGTTAGGGCTCCTCCTCCTACACAACAACATGTTTCTATTGGTTAGGGCTCCTCCTCCTACACAACAACATGTTTCTATTGGTTAGGGCTCCTCCTCCTACACAACAACATGTTTCTATTGGTTAGGGCTCCTCCTCCTACACAACGACATGTTTCTATTGGTTAGGGCTCCTCATCCTACACCACGACATGTTTCCATTGGTTAGAGCTCCTCATCCTACACCACGACATGTTTCCATTGGTCAGGACTCCTCATCCTACACCACAACATGTTTCCATTGGTCAGGACTCCTCATCCTACACCACAACATGTTTCCATTGGTCAGACTCCATCCTCCCACAACATGTTTCCATTGGTCACTCCTCAACAACATGTTTCCATTGGTCAGGACTCCTCATCCTACACCACAACATGTTTCCATTGGTCAGGACTCCTCATCCTACACCACAACATGTTTCCATTGGTCAGGACTCCTCATCCTACACCACAACATGTTTCCATTGGTCAGGACTCCTCATCCTACACCACAACATGTTTCCATTGGTCAGGACTCCTCATCCTACACCACAACATGTTTCCATTGGTCAGGACTCCTCATCCTACACCACAACATGTTTCCATTGGTCAGGACTCCTCATCCTACACCACAACATGTTTCCATTGGTCAGGACTCCTCATCCTACACCACAACATGTTTCCATTGGTCAGGACTCCTCATCCTACACCACAACATGTTTCCATTGGTCAGGACTCCTCATCCTACACCACAACATGTTTCCATTGGTTAGGGGTTTCTAAGAGAAAGGGGGCGTGTAACAGCGTTACCTTGGGGTGCCGGCAGGCATGGATCTGAGTGGCTCGATCCGTGGTCACATGACTCAGAATCTCTGGCATCTTCTTAAACATGTCCAGGCTTTTGACATGAATCTACAACACACACCATGTGTCATTATTTGTCATGCTTAACAAAGTGTGTGTTTAAAATAAATCTTATTTGGTATCGGTGTCCCATCCATGGGACAGTTGAGCTAACGTAGGCCAATGTGATTAGTATGAGGTTGTAAGTAACAAGAACAGTCATATCTGATAGTCAGAAAGCTTAAATTCTTGTTCATCTAACTGTACTGTCCAATGTACAGTAGCTGTTACAGTGAAATAATATCATGCTATTGTCTGAGAACTTAGTTATTAATAAACAAATTAGGCACATTTGGGCAGTCTTGATACAACATTTTAAAGAAATGCAATGGTTCATTGGATCAGTCTAAAACTGTGCACATACTGCTGCCATCTAGTGGCCAAAATCTAAATGTCACCTGGGCTGGAATAATACATTATGGCCTTTCTCTTGCATTTTAAAGATAAATGGTACAAAAAAAGTTATTTCTTTGTGTTGTTATTCTCCTACATTCATTTCACATTTCCACAAACGTCAAAGTGTTTCCTTTCAAATGGAACCAAGAATATCCTTTCTTCCTGAGCTACAGACAGTTAGATTTGGGTATGTTATTTTAGGTGGAAATTGAAAAAGGGGGCGGATCCTTAAGAGGTTTTTTAAGTGTTGGTCACCTACCTGTGTGTGAAACTCGTCCCCCAGGTTAGTGAAGAGGTATTCATATCCATATGCAGCTTTACAATTCAGCCACACTGTATGGTACACACTCCTACTGACCCAGTCCTGTACCAGCCCCCGGATAGCATGTAGACACGTCTCCTACACACACACACACACACACACACACACACACACACACACACTCCTGTACCAGCCCCCGGATAGGCATGTAGACACGTCTCCTACACACACACTCTGCAGCTCTCTCTCTCTCCCCCTGTAGCTCTCTCTAGCTCTCTCTCTGTGTAGCTCTCGCTCTCTCCCCTCTCTCTTGCTCTATAGATCTCTCCCTGTGTAGCTCTCTCTCTCTCTCTGTGTAGCTCTCTGTGTAGATCTCTCTCTGTGTAGCTCTCTGTGTAGCTCTCTCTCTCTGTGTGTAGCTCTCTCTCTCTCTCTGTGTAGCTCTCTCTCTGTGTAGCTCTCTCTCTCTGTGTAGCTCTCTCTCTCTCTCTGTGTAGCTCTCTCTCTCTCTCTGTGTAGTGCTCTCTCTCTGTGTGTAGCTCTCTCTCTCTCTGTGTAGCGCTCTCTCTCTGTGTGTAGCGCTCTCTCTCTGTGTGTAGCTCTCTCTCTCTCTCTGTGTGTAGCTCTCTCTCTCTCTCTGTGTGTAGCTCTCTCTCTCTCTCTCTGTGTGTAGCTCTCTCTCTCTCTCTGTGTGTAGCTCTCTCTCTCTCTGTGTGTGTAGCTCTCTCTCTCTCTGTGTGTAGCTCTCTCTCTCTCTCTGTGTGTAGCTCTCTCTCTCTCTCTGTGTAGCTCTCTCTCTCTGTGTGTGTAGCTCTCTCTCTCTCTCTGTGTGTAGCTCTCTCTCTCTCTGTGTGTGTAGCTCTCTCTCTGTGTAGTGCTCTCTCTCTCTGTGTAGTGCTCTCTCTCTCTCTGTGTGTAGCTCTCTCTCTCTCTCTCTGTGTGTAGCTCTCTCTCTCTGTGTAGCTCTCTCTCTCTCTGTAGCTCTCTGTGTAGCTCTCTCTCTCTGTGTAGTGCTCTCTCTCTCTGTGTAGTGCTCTCTCTCTCTCTGTGTAGCGCTCTCTCGCTCTGTGTAGCGCTCTCTCGCTCTGTGTAGCTCTCTCTCTCTGTGTAGCTCTCTCTCTGTGTGTAGCTCTCTCTCTCTGTGTGTAGCTCTCTCTCTCTGTGTGTAGCTCTCTCTCTCTCTCTCTGTGTAGCTCTCTCTCTCTCTCTCTGTGTAGCTCTCTCTCTCTCTCTCTCTGTAGCTCTCTCTCTCTGTGTGTAGCTCTCTCTCTCTCTCTGTGTAGCTCTCTCTCTGTGTAGCTCTCTCTCTGTGTGTAGCTCTCTCTCTCTGTGTGTGTAGCTCTCTCTCTCTCTGTGTAGTGCTCTCTCTCTCTCTGTGTAGTGCTCTCTCTCTCTCTCTCTCTGTGTAGCTCTCTCTCTCTCTCTCTCTCTGTGTGTAGCTCTCTCTCTCTCTCTCTGTGTGTAGCTCTCTCTCTCTCTGTGTGTAGCTCTCTCTCTCTCTCTGTGTAGCTCTCTCTCTCTCTCTGTGTGTAGCGCTCTCTCTCTCTCTGTGTGTAGCGCTCTCTCTCTCTGTGTGTAGCGCTCTCTCTCTGTGTGTAGCTCTCTCTCTCTGTGTGTAGCTCTCTCTCTCTGTGTGTAGCTCTCTCTCTCTGTGTGTAGCTCTCTCTCTCTCTGTGTAGCTCTCTCTCTCTGTGTGTAGCTCTCTCTCTCTGTGTAGCTCTCTGTGTAGCGCTCTGTGTAGCTCTCTGTGTAGTGCTCTCTCTCTCTCTGTGTATCTCTCTCTCTGTGTGTAGCTCTCTCTCTCTCTGTGTGTAGCTCTCTCTCTCTCTCTCTCTCTCTCTCTGTGTGTAGCTCTCTCTCTGTGTGTGTAGCTCTCTCTCTGTGTGTGTAGCTCTCTCTCTCTGTGTGTAGCTCTCTCTCTCTGTGTGTAGCTCTCTCTCTCTGTGTGTAGCTCTCTCTCTCTCTGTGTAGCTCTCTCTCTCTGTGTAGCTCTCTGTGTAGCTCTCTGTGTAGCTCTCTCTCTCTGTGTAGTGCTCTCTCTCTCTGTGTAGCGCTCTCTCTCTCTCTCTCTGTGTAGCGCTCTCTCGCTCTGTGTAGCGCTCTCTCTCTCTGTGTGTAGCTCTCTCTCTCTCTGTGTGTAGCTCGCTCTCTCTCTCTCTGTGTGTAGCTCGCTCTCTCTCTCTCTGTGTGTAGCTCGCTCTCTCTCTCTCTGTGTGTAGCTCGCTCTCTCTCTCTCTGTGTGTAGCTCGCTCTCTCTCTCTCTGTGTGTAGCTCGCTCTCTCTCTCTCTGTGTGTAGCTCGCTCTCTCTCTCTCTGTCTGTCTGTAGCTCGCTCTCTCTCTCTCTGTCTGTGTGTAGCTCTCTCTCTCTGTGTGTAGCTCTCTCTCTCTGTGTGTAGCTCTCTCTCTCTGTGTGTAGCTCTCTCTCTCTCTCTCTCTGTGTAGTGCTCTCTCTCTCTCTCTGTGTAGTGCTCTCTCTCTCTCTCTCTGTGTAGTGCTCTCTCTCTCTCTCTCTGTGTAGCTCTCTCTCTCTCTCTCTGTGTAGCTCTCTCTCTCTCTCTGTGTAGCTCTCTCTCTCTCTCTGTGTGTAGCTCTCTCTCTCTGTGTGTAGCTCTCTCTCTGTGTGTAGCTCTCTCTCTGTGTAGCTCTCTCTCTCTCTCTGTGTAGCTCTCTCTCTCTCTCTGTGTAGCTCTCTCTCTCTCTCTGTGTAGCTCTCTCTCTCTCTGTAGCTCTCTCTGTGTGTAGCTCTCTCTCTGTGTGTAGCTCTCTCTCTCTCTGTGTAGCTCTCTCTCTCTGTGTAGCTCTCTCTCTCTGTGTAGCTCTCTCTCTCTGTGTAGCTCTCTGTGTAGTGCTCTCTCTCTGTGTAGCGCTCTCTCTCTCTCTGTGTAGCGCTCTCTCTCGCTCTGTGTAGCGCTCTCTCGCTCTGTGTAGCGCTCTCTCGCTCTGTGTAGCGCTCTCTCGCTCTGTGTAGCTCTCTCTCTCTCTGTGTAGCTCTCTCTCTCTGTGTGTAGCTCTCTCTCTCTCTGTGTGTAGCTCTCTCTCTCTCTGTGTGTAGCTCTCTCTCTCTCTGTGTGTAGCTCTCTCTCTCTCTCTGTGTAGCTCTCTCTCTCTCTCTCTCTGTGTAGCTCTCTCTCTCTCTCTCTCTGTGTGTGTAGCTCTCTCTCTCTCTCTGTGTGTAGCTCTCTCTCTCTGTGTGTAGCTCTCTCTCTGTGTGTAGCTCTCTCTCTGTGTGTAGCTCTCTCTCTCTCTGTGTGTAGCTCTCTCTCTCTCTGTGTGTAGCTCTCTCTCTCTCTGTGTGTAGCTCTCTCTCTCTCTGTGTGTGTAGCTCTCTCTCTCTCTCTCTGTGTGTGTAGCTCTCTCTCTCTCTCTCTGTGTGTAGCTCTCTCTCTCTCTGTGTGTAGCTCTCTCTCTCTCTCTGTGTAGCTCTCTCTCTCTCTGTGTATCTCTCTCTCTCTCTCTGTAGCTCTCTCGCTCTCTCTGTGTAGCTCTCGCTCTCTCTGTGTGTAGCTCTCGCTCTCTCTGTGTGTAGCTCTCTCTCTCTCTCTGTGTAGCTCTCTCTCTCTCTCTGTGTGTAGCTCTCTCTGTGTGTAGCTCTCTCTCTGTGTGTAGCTCTCTCTCTCTCTGTGTGTAGCTCTCTCTCTCTCTGTGTGTAGCTCTCTCTCTCTCTCTCTGTGTAGCTCTCTCTCTCTCTGTGTAGCTCTCTCTCTGTGTGTAGCTCTCTCTCTCTCTGTGTGTAGCTCTCTCTCTCTCTGTGTGTAGCTCTCTCTCTCTGTGTAGCTCTCTCTCTCTCTCTGTGTAGCTCTCTGTGTGTCTCTCTCTCTCTCTGTGTATCTCTCTGTGTGTAGCTCTCTCTCTCTGTGTAGCTCTCTGTGTATCTCTCTGTGTGTAGCTCTCTCCCTCTGTGTAGCTCTCTCTCCCTCTGTGTAGCTCTCTCCCTCTGTGTAGCTCTCTGTGTGTAGCTCTCTGTGTGTAGCTCTCTCTCTCTGTGTGTAGCTCTCTCTCTCTGTGTGTAGCTCTCTCTCTGTGTGTGTAGCTCTCTCTCTCTGTGTAGCTCTCTGTGTGTAGCTCTCTCTCTCTGTGTAGCTCTCTCTCTCTGTGTATCTCTCTGTGTGTAGCTCTCTCTCTCTGTATGTAGCTCTCTCTCTCTGTGTGTAGCTCTCCCTCTCTGTGTGTAGCTCTCCCTCTGTGTGTAGCTCTCCCTCTCTTTGTGTAGCTCTCTCTCTCTCTGTGTAGCTCTCTCTGTGTAGCTCTCTCTCTGTGTAGCTCTCTCTGTGTGTAGCTCTCTCTCTCTCTCTCTGTGTAGCTCTCTCGCTCTCTCTGTGTGTAGCTCTCTCTCTCTCTGTGTAGCTCTCTGTGTGTAGCTCTCTCTCTCTCTGTGTAGCTCTCCCTCTCTTTGTGTAGCTCTCCCTCTCTCTGTGTAGCTCTATCTCTCTCTGTGTAGCTCTCTCTCTGTGTGTAGCTCTATCTCTCTGTGTAGCTCTCTGTGCGTAGCTCTCTCTCTCTCTGTGCGTAGCTCTCTCTCTCTCTGTGCATAGCTCTCTCTCTCTCTGTGCGTAGCTCTCTCTCTCTCTGTGCGTAGCTCTCTCTCTCTCTGTGCGTAGCTCTCTCTCTCTCTGTGCGTAGCTCTCTCTCTCTCTGTGCGTAGCTCTCTCTCTCTGTGCGTAGCTCTCTCTCTCTCTGTGCGTAGCTCTCTCTCTCTGTGCGTAGCTCTCTCTCTCTCTCTCTGTGCGTAGCTCTCTCTCTCTCTCTCTGTGCGTAGCTCTCTCTCTCTGTGCGTAGCTCTCTCTCTCTCTGTGTGTAGCTCTCTCTCTCTCTGTGTGTAGCTCTCTCTCTCTCTGTGTGTAGCTCTCTCTCTGTGTGTAGCTCTCTCTCTCTCTCTGTGTGTAGCTCTCTCTCTCTCTGTGTGTAGCTCTCTCTCTCTCTCTCTCTCTGCGTAGCTCTCTCTCTCTCTGTGTGTAGCTCTCTCTCTCTCTCTGTAGCTCTCTCTCTCTCTGTGTGTAGCTCTCTCTCTCTCTGTGTGTAGCTCTCTCTCTCTCTGTGCGTAGCTCTCTCTCTGTGCGTAGCTCTCTCTCTCTCTGTGTGTGTAGCTCTCTCTCTCTCTGTGTAGCTCTCTCTCTCTCTGTGTGTAGCTCTCTCTCTCTCTGTGTAGCTCTCTGTGTAGCTCTATCTCTCTGTGTAGCTCTCTGTGCGTAGCTCTCTCTCTTTCTGTGTGTAGCTCTCTCTCTCTCTGTGCGTAGCTCTCTCTCTCTGTGCGTAGCTCTCTCTCTCTCTGTGCGTAGCTCTCTCTGTGCGTAGCTCTCTCTCTGTGCGTAGCTCTCTCTCTCTGCGTAGCTCTCTCTCTCTGTGCGTAGCTCTCTCTCTCTCTGTGCGTAGCTCTCTCTCTCTCTGTGCGTAGCTCTCTCTCTCTCTCTGTGCGTAGCTCTCTCTCTCTCTGTGTGTAGCTCTCTCTCTCTCTCTGTGTGTAGCTCTCTCTCTCTCTCTCTGTGTGTAGCTCTCTCTCTCTCTCTCTGTGCGTAGCTCTCTCTCTCTCTGTGCGTAGCTCTCTCTCTCTCTGTGCGTAGCTCTCTCTCTCTGTAGCTCTCTCTCTCTCTGCTAGCTCTCTCTCTGTAGCTCTCTCTCTCTGTGTGTAGCTCTCTCTCTCTCTGTGTGTAGCTCTCTCTCTCTCTGTGCGTAGCTCTCTCTCTCTCTGTGCGTAGCTCTCTCTCTCTCTGTGCGTAGCTCTCTCTCTCTCTGTGCGTAGCTCTCTCTCTCTCTGTAGCTCTCTCTCTCTGTGTGTAGCTCTCTCTCACAGAGTGTGTAGCTCTCTCTCTCTCTCTGTGTGAGAGAGAGCTCGCACAGAGAGAGAAAGAGCTACTCTGAGAGAAAGAGCTACGCACAGAGAGAGAGAGAGCTACTCTCAGAGTCTGTGTGAGCTACGCACAGAGAGAGAGAGAGCTCTCACAGTGTAGAGAGAGAGCTCTCTCTCTGTGTAGTGTGAGCTACACACAGAGAGCTACACACAGAGAGAGAGCTCTCACACAGAGGAGAGAGCTACACACAGAGAGAGAGAGCTCACTGTGAGAGAGAGAGCTACACTCTCTCTCTCAGAGAGATGAGAGAGCTCTCACTCAGAGAGAGAGGGCTGTGTAGCTCTCTCTCTCTGTGTGTAGCTCTCTCTCTCTCTGTGTAGCTCTCTGTGTATCTCTCTGTGTGTAGCTCTCGCTCTCTCTGTGTAGCTCTCTGTGTATCTCTCTCTGTGTAGCTCTCTGTGTATCTCTCTGTGTGTGTAGCTCTCTCTCTGTGTAGCTCTCTGTGCGTAGCTCTCTCTCTCTCTGTGCGTAGCTCTCTCTCTCTCTGTGCGTAGCTCTCTCTCTCTCTGTGCGTAGCTCTCTCTCTCTCTGTGCGTAGCTCTCTCTCTCTCTGTGCGTAGCTCTCTCTCTCTGTGCGTAGCTCTCTCTCTCTGTGCGTAGCTCTCTCTCTCTCTCTGTGCGTAGCTCTCTCTCTCTCTCTGTGCGTAGCTCTCTCTCTCTGTGCGTAGCTCTCTCTCTCTGTGTGCGTAGCTCTCTCTCTCTCTGTGTGTGTAGCTCTCTCTCTCTCTCTGTGTGTGTAGCTCTCTCTCTCTCTCTCTGCGTGTAGCTCTCTCTGTGTGTAGCTCTCTCTCTCCCTCTCTGCGTGTAGCTCTCTCTCTCTCTCTGCGTGTAGCTCTCTCTCTCTCTCTCTCTCTCTGCGTGTAGCTCTCTCTCTCTCTCTCTCTCTGCGTGTAGCTCTCTCTGTGTGTAGCTCTCTCTCTCCCTCTCTGCGTGTAGCTCTCTCTCTCTCTCTGCGTGTAGCTCTCTCTCTCTCTCTGCGTGTAGCTCTCTCTCTCTGCGTGTAGCTCTCTCTCTCTGCGTGTAGCTCTCTCTCTCTGCGTGTAGCTCTCTCTCTCTGCGTGTAGCTCTCTCTCTCTGCGTGTAGCTCTCTCTCTCTGCGTGTAGCTCTCTCTCTCTGCGTGTAGCTCTCTCTCTCTGCGTGTAGCTCTCTCTCTCTGCGTGTAGCTCTCTCTCTCTGCGTGTAGCTCTCTCTCTCCCTCTCTGCGTGTAGCTCTCTTTCTCTCTGCGTGTAGCTCTCTCTCTCTCTCTCTGCGTGTAGGTCTCTCTCTCTCTCTGCGTGTAGCTCTCTCTCTCTCTCTCTCTCTCTCTCTGCGTGTAGCTCTCTCTCTCTCTCTCTCTCTCTCTCTCTCTCGTGTAGCTCTCTCTCTCTCTCTCTCTCTGCGTAGCTCTCTCTCTCTCTGCGTAGCTCTCTCTCTCTGCGTGTAGCTCTCTCTCTCTCTCTGCGTGTAGCTCTCTCTCTCTCTCTGCGTGTAGCTCTCTCTCTCTCTCTGCGTGTAGCTCTCTCTCTCTCTCTGCGTGTAGCTCTCTCTCTCTCTCTGCGTGTAGCTCTCTCTCTCTCTGCGTGTAGCTCTCTCTCTCTCTACGTGTAGCTCTCTCTCTCTGCGTGTAGCTCTCTCTCTCTGCGCGTAGCTCTCTCTCTCCCTCTGTGTAGCTCTCTCTCTCTGTGTGTAGCTCTCTCTCTCTGTGTGTAGCTCTCTCTCTCTGTGTGTAGCTCTCTGTGCGTAGCTCTCTCTCTCTCTGTGCGTAGCTCTCTCTCTCTGTGCGTAGCTCTCTCTCTCTCTGTGCGTAGCTCTCTCTCTCTCTGTGCGTAGCTCTCTCTCTCTCTGTGCGTAGCTCTCTCTCTCTCTGTGCGTAGCTCTCTCTCTCTCTGTGCGTAGCTCTCTCTGTGCGTAGCTCTCTCTCTCTCTGTGCGTAGCTCTCTCTCTCTCTCTGTGCGTGGCTCTCTCTCTCTCTCTGTGTGTGTAGCTCTCTCTCTCTGTGTGTGTAGCTCTCTCTCTCTCTCTCTGTGTGTAGCTCTCTCTCTCTCTCTCTGTGTGTAGCTCTCTCTCTCTCTCTCTCTCTGCGTGTAGCTCTCTCTCTCTCTCTGTGTAGCTCTCTCTCTCTCTCTCTCTCTCTCTCTGCGTGTAGCTCTCTCTCTCTCTGCGTGTAGCTCTCTCTCTCTCTGTAGCTCTCTCTCTCTCTCGTGTAGCTCTCTCTCTCTCTGCGTGTAGCTCTCTCTCTCTCTCGTGTAGCTCTCTCTCTCTCTGCGTGTAGCTCTCTCTCTCTCTGCGTGTAGCTCTCTCTCTCTGCGTGTAGCTCTCTCTCTCTCTGCGTGTAGCTCTCTCTCTCTCTGCGTGTAGCTCTCTCTCTCTCTCTCGTGTCTCTGCGTGTAGCTCTCTCTCTCTCTCTGCGTGTAGCTCTCTCTCTCTCTCTGCGTGTAGCTCTCTCTGCGTGTAGCTCTCTCTCTCTGCGTGTAGCTCTCTCTCTCTCTCTGCGTGTAGCTCTCTCTCTCTCTCTGCGTGTAGCTCTCTCTCTCTCTCTGCGTGTAGCTCTCTCTCTCTCTCTCTGCGTGTAGCTCTCTCTCTCTCTGCGTGTAGCTCTCTCTCTCTCTGCGTGTAGCTCTCTCTCTCTGCGTGTAGCTCTCTCTCTCTCTCTGCGTGTAGCTCTCTCTCTCTCTCTCTGCGTGTAGCTCTCTCTGCGTGTAGCTCTCTCTCTCTCTGCGTGTAGCTCTCTCTCTCTCTCTGCGTGTAGCTCTCTCTCTCTCTGCGTGTAGCTCTCTCTCTCTCTGCGTGTAGCTCTCTCTCTCTCTGCGTGTAGCTCTCTCTCTCTCTGCGTGTAGCTCTCTCTCTCTGCGTGTAGCTCTCTCTCTCTGCGTGTAGCTCTCTCTCTGCGTGTAGCTCTCTCTCTCTGCGTGTAGCTCTCTCTCTCTGCGTGTAGCTCTCTCTCTCTCTCTGTGTAGTGCTCTCAGAATCCCACACACTCACCCTGCTGGGGATCTGGTAGAAGCGAGGGTCGTAAAAGGTGGAGTCCAGATACACACTCTTGATGTCTTTCACCCTGAAACGACACAGCACACTGTCTGGCATTGGAACTGAGGACCACTGTATATTGCCTAGGTTTTACTTGGTGTGTTGTCTCCTGTGTGCTGGTTAGGGCTCGGATGACAAGACAGTTTTAGGGTCGAGGAGGTTTAATGATGCTGATTTACAATATGGGCATGAATATCACAGTGGATTATGGTCAACTTTTATAAATGTAGATGTTCCAATCAGTGGCTTGTATGTGTGGAGGCCTGGAGATGCTAAACATGTTTGTTAATTAACGGTCAATTACCGTGAGACGTTGTCATGACCTCCACAGCCCTATATGGGCACATATTGTGAATCTTCAGCATCATCAAACCATCTCCACTATAATCCACTGTCTTGACACCTGGGCCTTCAGCATCATTAAACCATCTCCACTATAATCCACTGTCTTGACACCTGGGCCTTCAGCATCATTAAACCATCTCCACTATAATCCACTGTCTTGTCACATATTGTGAATCTTCAGCATCATCAAACCATCTCCACTATAATCCACTGTCTTGTCACATATTGTGAATCTTCGGCATCATTAAACCATCTCCACTATAATCCACTGTCTTGTCACATATTGTGAATCTTCGGCATCATTAAACCATCTCCACTATAATCCACTGTCTTGTCACATATTGTGAATCTTCGGCATCATTAAACCATCTCCACTATAATCCACTGTCTTGTCACATATTGTGAATCTTCGGCATCATTAAACCATCTCCACTATAATCCACTGTCTTGTCACATATTGTGAATCTTCAGCATCATCAAACCATCTCGACCATAAAACACTAAACTATTCATATTCACTATAATTGTAGGCTAACTCTGAATTTGTTTAATTTAGGCTATACAGGTGTAGTGATCTGCTCTGTATAACAGCACAATCATGTGTTTATCCTGGGGTTGGGCTCATACAGGGCATTTAATGTATTGTATAACAGCACAATCATGTATTTATCCTGGGGTTGGGCTCATACAGGGCATTTAATGTATTGTATTTATCCTGGGGTTGGGCTCATACAGGGCATTTAATGTATTGTATTTATCCTGGGGTTGGGCTCATACAGGGCATTTAATGTATTGTATTTATTCTGGGGTTGGGCTCATACAGGGCATTTAATGTATTGTATTTATCCTGGGGTTGGGCTCATACAGGGCATTTAATGTATTGTATTTATTCTGGGGTTGGGCTCATACAGGGCATTTAATGTATTGTATTTATTCTGGGGTTGGGCTCATACAGGGCATTTAATGTATTGTATTTATTCTGGGGTTGGGCTCATACAGGGCATTTAATGTATTGTATTTATCCTGGGGTTGGGCTCATACAGGGCATTTAATGTATTGTATTTATCCTGGGGTTGGGCTCATACAGGGCATTTAATGTATTGTATTTATTCTGGGGTTGGGCTCATACAGGGCATTTAATGTATTGTATTTATTCTGGGGTTGGGCTCATACAGGGCATTTAATGTATTGTATTTATTCTGGGGTTGGGCTCATACAGGGCATTTAATGTATTGTATTTATTCTGGGGTTGGGCTCATACAGGGCATTTAATGTATTGTATTTATTCTGGGGTTGGGCTCATACAGGGCATTTAATGTATTGTATTTATTCTGGGGTTGGGCTCATACAGGGCATTTAATGTATTGTATTTATCCTGGGGTTGGGCTCATACAGGGCATTTAATGTATTGTATTTATTCTGGGGTTGGGCTCATACAGGGCATTTAATGTATTGTATTTATTGTGGGGTTGGGCTCATACAGGGCATTTAATGTATTGTATTTATTCTGGGGTTGGGCTCATACAGGGCATTTAATGTATTGTATTTATTCTGGGGTTGGGCTCATACAGGGCATTCAAGGTATTCAGACCTCTTGACTTTGACATTTTGTTTTGTTACAGCCTTATTCTACAATGGAGGAAGTTGTTTTTCCCCTCATCAATCTACCCCATAATGACAAAGGAAAAAATTAATTTATTTTTGAAATTTAATTTTAAAAAACATGTTTACATAAGTATTCAGACCCTTTACTCAGTACTTTTGTTGAAGCACCTCTGTCAGATTACAGCCTAGTGTCTTCTTGGGTCTGATGCTACAAGCTTGGCACACCTGTATTTGGGGAGTTTCTCCCATTCTTCTCTGCAGATCCTCTCCAGCTCGGTCAGGTTGAATGGGGAGCATCGCTGCACAGCTATTATCAGGTTTCTCCAGAGATGTTTGATTGGGTTAAATTCCCGGGCCACTCGACATCCAGAGACTTGTCCCGAAGCCACTCCTGGGTTGTCTTGGCTGTGTGCTTAGGTTCGTTGGTCTGTTAGAAGGTGAACCTTCGCCCCAGTCTGATGTCCTGAGTGTATTGGCCAGGTGATGAGCAGCGCCTGGTTCTCCAGACGTGACACTTGGCATTCAGGCCAAAGAGTTCAATCTTGTTTCTCATGGTCTAAGAATCCTTTAGGTGCCTTTTGGCAAATTCCAAGCGGACTGTCATGTGCCTTTTACTGAGGAGTAGCTTCCGTCTGGCCACTCTACCATAAAGGCCTGATAGGTGGAGTGCTGCAGAGATGGTTGTCCTTCTGGAAGTTTAACCCATCTCCACAGAGGAACTCTGGAGCTGTCAGAGCGACCATCGGGTTCTTGGTCACCTCCGTGACTGGGCGGCCAGCTCTAGGAAGAGTCTTGGTGGTTCCAAACTTCTTTCATTGAAGAATGATGGAGACCACTGTGTTCTTGGGGACCTTCAATACTGCAGATATGTTTTGGTACCTTTCCCCAGATCTGTGCCTCGACACAATCCTGTCTCAAAGCTCTACGGAGGATTCCTTCAACCTCGTGGCTTGGGTTTGGCTCTACCTATCAACTGTGGAACCTTACATAGGACATGAGTTGGAAAGGCACACACCTGTCTATCAATTTAATTTACCACAGGTGGATTCCAATCAAGTTGTAGAAACATCAAGGATGATCAATAAAAACAGGACCTGAGCTCTACAGTATGTTGAGTCTCTGATGTAGAAACATCAAGGATGATCAATAAAAACAGGACCTGAGCTCTACAGTATGTTGAGTCTCTGATGTAGAAACATCAAGGATGATCAATAAAAACAGGACCTGAGCTCTACAGTATGTTGAGTCTCTGATGTAGAAACATCAAGGATGATCAATAAAAACAGGACCTGAGCTCTACAGTATGTTGAGTCTCTGATGTAGAAACATCAAGGATGATCAATAAAAACAGGACCTGAGCTCTACAGTATGTTGAGTCTCTGATGTAGAAACATCAAGGATGATCAATAAAAACAGGACCTGAGCTCTACAGTATGTTGAGTCTCTGATGTAGAAACATCAAGGATGATCAATAAAAACAGGACCTGAGCTCTACAGTATGTTGAGTCTCTGATGTAGAAACATCAAGGATGATCAATAAAAACAGGACCTGAGCTCTACAGTATGTTGAGTCTCTGATGTAGAAACATCAAGGATGATCAATAAAAACAGGACCTGAGCTCTACAGTATGTTGAGTCTCTGATGTAGAAACATCAAGGATGATCAATAAAAACAGGACCTGAGCTCTACAGTATGTTGAGTCTCAGAGCAAAGGGTCTGAATACTTACGTAAAGAAGTTATTTGTTTACTTTTAATACATTTGCTAAAATTAACAACTTTTGGCTTTGTAATTATGGGGTCTTGTGTATTGATTAATGAGAGGAAACATTATTCTAAAATGGATTAGATACATTTAACTAAATGTGAGAAAGTGAAGGAGTCTGAATACTTTCCTCAGGCCCTGTGTTGGCCCATGCCAAGGTAGGCCACTTCTCATTTACAACTGCAACCTGGCCAAGATAAAGCAAAGCAGTGCCACACAAACAACACAGTGTTACACATGGAGTAAACAAAACATCAATAACACAATAGAAAAAAAATCTATATACATACAGTGTGTGCAACTGAGGTAAGATTAGAGAGGGAAGGCAATAAATTGGCCATAGCGGTGAAGTCATAACAATTTAGCATTAACACTGGAGTGACAGATGTGCAAGTAGAGATACTGGGGTGCAAAGGAGCAAAGAAAATAATATGGGATGAGGTAGTTGGGTGGGCTATTTACAGATGGGCTATGTACAGGTGTAGTGATCTGCTCTGACAGCTGGTGCTTAAAGCTATTGAGGAGATATGAGTCTCCAGCTTCAGTGACTTTTTCAATTCGTTCCAGTCATTGGCAGCAGAGAACTGGAAGGAAAGGCGGCCAAAGGAGGAATTGGCTTTGGGGGTGACCAGTGAAATATACCTGCTGAAGCCCGTGCTACAGGTGAGTGCTGCTATGGTGACGAGTGAGTTGAGATAAGGCGGAGCTTAACCTAGAAAAGACTTATAGATGACCTGGAGCCAGTGGGTTTGGCGACAAATATGAAGCGAGGGCCAGCCAACGAGAGCATACAGGTCGCAGTGGTGGGTAGTATATGGGGCTTTGGTGACAAAACGGATTGCACTGTGATAGACTGCATCCAATTTCCTGAGTAGAGTGTTGGAGGCTATTTCGTAAATGACGTCGCCGAGGTCGAGGATCGGTAGGATGGTCAGTTTTACGAGGGTAGGTTCGGCAGCATGAGTGAAGGATGCTTTGTTGCGAAATAGGAAGCCGATTCTAGATTTCATTTTGGATTGGAGATGCTTAATGTTTGAGTTCATTTTATTTTTACAGGGACAGTGCACATTAATCAACGTTTCAGTAAAAGTGACAGTTTCAGCCAGTCGGCTCATTTTCAACCGCAGTCCCTAGGCAGGTTATTAAAAACAATTACAATAAAGACAATCATTGAGCAGTGAGCACACGCAGAGCAACACAGGGCAAGCAAGACGTAGCATACAAACAGAGCAACATAGGACAAGCAAGACGTACCATACAGACAGAACAAAAACCAGCAAGACAAAATCAATAAAAGCAACGAAGTGTTTCCACACATCACAAGCTACAGACAACATGGAAAGCGGCTACACACAGCTAGGGATTATGTTCACAAATCTGATTGACCTTTAGCCATGTCTTCATGCATTTTGTGAAAGTGTGATATGTGGTGCAGTTGTGTGGAAAATGGATTTACTAAAGGTGCTTTTCCTTAAGGGAACTATACAGTCACTTCTCATGGAAGACCTTGTGGATCTGCTGCCATATGTCTGGGTTTTCTGTTTAACAAAAATACTGAGTGGAGGGGGAGCCAGGCCATTTAGGATCTTGAATACATGACATGCGTCGGTGTATTGCACAAGATTTTCCCAACTCAGGAGCTCATGCTTTCTGAGGATGTAACAGTGATGATGGCTATTGGGCTTCCTATCAAGCTCTTTGAGAGCCTGTTTGTAGACAGACTGAATAGGTTTTAATACAGCAGACTTGGGCCCAACTAGTCAAGCAGTATGTTAAGTGGGGAAGAATCATAGATTTGAAGTACAGTTTTGCTACCTCTATAGAAAAACAATTTCATATAAATCGGAAATGATCTCGGTTGAATTTAGTTATTTGAATGACCTTTTCCACATGCTTTTTACAAGAGAGGTTGGAATCAAATATGATGCCATGGTACTTAAAAATCAGATACCACCTGGAGCTTCTCCCTGACACATAGACATCTGGCTCAGTAGCATCTGTTGCCCTCTTTGTGAAGAACATGCAAACAGTTTTTTCACATTGAGATGCAAACACAAGTCACTGAGCCACTTTGTAACCTGGACCATTACAGTCGTGAGTTCTTGTGCAGCTTGTTGTTTGCTCTTTGCATGCACATATATCACTGTATCATCTGCATACATTTGAACTTCAGACCCAGTACAGACAGAAGGCAGATCATTAATGTACAGGCTGAACAGGAGGGGCCCCAGTATTGACCCTTGGGGCACGCCCACATCATAGCTAAGAGTGGGAGACAGCTCATTGCTCACTCTGACACACTGAGCTCTGCCTTCAAGGTATGATTTCATCCATCTCAAGGCATCGGGGAAAAGTTGAACTTGGACAATTTTGTGATGAGAATCTCATGGTTAACAGTATCAAAAGCCTTCCTTAGGTCCAGAAACACAGCCCCAACAACACCCCTTTGTCCATGTGAGTCTGGAAGGAGAGTTTACAGTCTAACCAGAAACCTCGGTATTTGTAGTTGTCCACATATTCTAAGTCAGAACCGTCCAGAGTAGTGATGCTGGACGGGCGGGCAGGTGCGGGCAGCGATCGGATGAAGAGCATGCATTTAGTTTGGTGCAATTCAAAATGGTCGGTGATCTGTTTATTAACTTGGCTCTCGAAGACCTTAGAAAGACAGGGTAGGATAGATATAGGTCTGTAGCAGTTTGGGTCTAGAGTCTCACCCCCTTTGAAGAGGGAGATGACAGCAGCAGCTTTCCAATCTTTGGGGATCTCAGACGATACGAAAGAGGTTGAACAGGCTAGTAATAGGGGTTGCAATAATTGCGGCAGATAATTTTAGAAAGAGAGGGTCTACAACGTGACTTAAATAGCATGGCTGTAACAGCTTAATGCTCTACAACGTGACTTCAATAGCATGGCTGTAACAGCTTAATGCTCTACAACGTGAACTCAATAGCATGGCTGTAACAGCTTAATGCTCTACAAGACAATACAACACTAGGCTATACAACGTGACCTCAATAGCATGGCTGTAACAGCTTAATGCTCTACAACGTGACCTCAATAGCATGGCTGTAACAGCTTAATGCTCTACAAGACAATACAACACTAGGCTATACAACGTGACTTCAATAGCATGGCTGTAACAGCTTAATGCTCTACAACGTGAACTCAATAGCATGGCTGTAATGCTCTACAAGACAATACAACACTAGGCTATACAACGTGACCTCAATAGCCTGGCTGTAACAGCTTAATGCTCTACAACGTGACCTCAATAGCATGGCTGTAACAGCTTAATGCTCTACAAGACAATACAACACTAGGTTCTACAACGTGACTTCAATAGCATGGCTGTAACAGCTTAATGCTCTATAACGAGACTTCAATAGCATGGCTGTAACAGCTTAATGCTCTACAAGACAATACAACACTAGGCTATACAACGTGGCTTCAATAGCATGGCTGTAGTAGCTTAAGGCTCTACAACGTGGCTTCAATAGCATGGCTGTAGTAGCTTAATGCTCTACAACGTGACCTCAATAGCATGGCTGTAGTAGCTGAATGCTCTACAAGACAATACAACACTAGGCTCTACAACGTGACTTCAATAGCATGGCTGTAACAGCTTAATGCTCTACAAGACAATACAACACTAGGCTCTACAACGTGACTTCAATAGCATGGCTGTAACAGCTTAATGCTCTACAAGACAATACAACACTAGGCTCTACAACGTGACCTCAATAGCATGGCTGTAACAGCTTAATGCTCTACAACGTGACCTCAATAGCATGGCTGTAACAGCTTAATGCTCTACAAGACAATACAACACTAGGCTATACAACGTCAATAGCATGGCTGTAGTAGCTTAAGGCTCTACAACGTGGCTTCAATAGCATGGCTGTAACAGCTTAATGCTCTAAACGTGACCTCAATAGCATGGCTGTAACAGCTTAATGCTCTACAAGACAATACAACACTAGGCTATACAACGTGGCTTCAATAGCATGGCTGTAGTAGCTTAAGGCTCTACAACGTGGCTTCAATAGCATGGCTGTAGTAGCTTAATGCTCTACAACGTGACCTCAATAGCATGGCTGTAGTAGCTTAATGCTATACAACGTGACTTCAATAGCATGGCTGTAGTAGCTTAATGCTCTACAACGTGACCTCAATAGCATGGCTGTAGTAGCTTAATGCTCTACAAGACAAGACTAGGCTCTACAACGTGACTGATGAAAGGGGAGCCTCACACAACTGAATGATCTTGAAATGTAAACTTCTAAACAGTTTGGAATGAAATATCCATATAAAGTACATTATATAATTACAGGGTATATAAACAAAGTACTGAGGGACAGTATCCTATACAAACACATGATGGATGGAATCAGCCAGGAGGCACACTGGCAATGATTAACACAACGAGAGTTAACTGGTGGGAAAACACAGGATGGGATGGCACTTTGTCACTAGACTCCTCTCAGCATGCTCTGCTCCACTTCACAGCTCTGATATGATAAACTTCTATGTAGTATTTGGTAGTCATTTTGTCTGTATATACTGTAAGTAGTATATGCGTGTACCTTCTCCCAGAGTGGAGGAGTTTTATGTATTGTACTATGATAAGTAGTATTTGGTAGTTATACTGTAAGTAATGTACACTGCTCAAACAAATAAAGGGAACACTTAAACAACACAATGTAACTCCAAGTCAATCACACTTCTGTGAAATCAAACTGTCCACGTAGGAAGCAACACTGATTGACAATAAATTTTGCGTGCTGTTGTGCAAATGGAATAGACAACAGGTGGAAATTATAGGCAATTAGCAAGACACCCCCAATAAAGGAGTGGTTCTGCAGGTGGGGACCACAGACCACTTCTCAGTTCCTATGCTTCCTGGCTGATGTTTTGGTCACTTTTGAATGCTGGCGGTGCTTTCACTCTAGTGGTAGCATGAGACGGAGTCTACAACCCACACAAGTGGCTCAGGAAGTGCAGCTCATCCAGGATGGAACATCAATGCGAGCTGTGGCAAGAAGGTTTGCTGTGTCTGTCAGCGTAGTGTCCAGAGCATGGAGGCGCTACCAGGAGACAGGCCAGTACATCAGGAGACGTGGAGGAGGCCGTAGGAGGGTAACAACCCAGCAGCAGGACCGCTACCTCCGCCTTTGTGCAAGGAGGAGCAGGAGGAGCACTGCCAGAGCCCTGCAAAATGATCTCCAGCAGGCCACAAATGTGCATGCGTCTGCTCAAATGGTCAGAAATAGAATCCATGAGGATGGTATGAGGGCCCGACGTCCACAGGTGGGGGTTGTGCTTACAGCCCAACACCGTGCAGGACGTTTGGCATTTGCCAGAGAACACCAAGTATGGGAAATTCGCCACTGGCGCCCTATGCTCTTCACAGATGAAAGCAGTTTCACACTGATGAATGTGAGAGTCTGGAGACGCCGTGGAGAACGTTCTGCTGCCTGCAACATCCTCCAGTATGACCGGTTTGGCGGTGGGTCAGTCATGGTGTGGGGTGGCATTTCAATGGGGGGCCGCACAGCCCTCCATGTGCTCGCCAGAGGTAGCCTGACTGCCATTAGGTACCGAGATGAGATCCGCAGACCCCTTGTGAGACTATATGCTGGTGCGGTTGGCCCTGGGTTCCTCCTAATGCTAGACCTCATGTGGCTGGAGTGTGTCAGCAGTTCCTGCAAGAGGAAGGAATTGATGCTATGGACTGGCCCGCCCGTTCCCCAGACCTGAATCCAATTGAGCACATCATGTCTCGCTCCATCCACCACGTTGCACCACAGACTGTCCAGGAGTTGCTTTAGTCCAGGTCTGGGAGGAGATCCCTCAGGAGACCATCCACCACCTCATCAGGAGCATGCCCAGGCGTTGTAGGGAGGTCATACAGGCAAGTGGATGCCACACACACTACTGAGCCTCATTTTGAGTTGTTTTAAGGACATTACATCAAAGTTGGATCAGCCTGTAGTGTGGTTTTCCACTTTAATTTTGAGTGTGACTCCAAATCCAGACCTCCATGGGTTGATAACTTTGATTTTCCTTGATAATTTTTGTGTGATTTTGTTGTCAGCACATTCAACTATGTAAAGAAAAAAGTATTTAATAAGAATATTTCATTCATTCAGATCTAGGATGTTATTTTAGTGTTCCCTTTATTGTTTTGAGCAGTGTATATATATTACAGGACGACTGATCCTGTTGAAGTGTACCTATGATGAAAATTACAGGCCTCTCATCTTTTTAAGTGGGAGAACTTGCACAATTGGTGGCTGACTAAATACTTTTTTGCCCCACTGTGTGTGTGTGTGTGTGTGTGTGTGTGTGTGTGTGTGTGTGTGTGTGTGTGTGTGTGTGTGTGTGTGTGTGTGTGTGTGTGTGTGTGTGTGTGTGTGTGTGTGTGTGTGTGTCTACCTGCTCCCAGAGTGGAGGAGTTCTATGCGGGAGGCGTCTCCCTTCGCCAGTCGGAAGTCTCCTGTGTACAACACTGTACCCTGGGCCCCCTCTACCAAGAACCTACACACAAACACACACAAAATAGGGTTTGGAGATATGAAGATATGAAAATCTGTATATCGTTCCTGTACCATAAAGGGGTATAAGGTACAAATTAATGAATGAATATATATCTCAGTGCCAGTAAAAAGAAAATGGACAAACCTCATTCCAGGGTTTTTCTTTATTTTTACTATTTTCTACATTGTAGAATAATAGTGAAGACATCAAAACTATGAAATAACACATATGGAATCATGTAGAAACCAAAAAAGTGTTAAATTATATTTGAGATTCTTCAAAGTAGCCACCCTTTGCCTTGATGACAGCATTGCACACTCTTGGCATTCTCTCAACCAGTTTCATGAGGTAGTCACCTGGAATCCATTTAAATCAACAGGTGTGCCTTGCTAAGTGTTAATGCATTTGAGCCAATCAGTTGTGTTGTGAAAAGGTAGGGGTGGTATACAGAACATAGCCCTATTTGGTAAAAGAGTCTATATTTTGGCAAGAACATTTCAAATGAGCAAAGAGAAATGATCAACATTACTTTAAGACATGAAGGTCAGTCAATCCAGAAAATGTAATGTACTTTCAACATTTTTCAAGTGCAGTTGCAAAAACCATCAAGCGCAATTATGAAACTGGCTCTCATGAGGACCACCACAGGAAAGGAAGACCCAGAGTTACCTCTGCTGCAGAGGATCAGTTCATTAGAGTTAACTGTCTCTCATGAGGACCGCCACAGGAATGGAAGACCCAGAGTTACCTCTGCTGCAGAGGATCAGTTCATTAGAGTTACCAGCCTCAGATTGGAAAGGAAGACCCAGAGTTACCTCTGCTGCAGAGGATCAGTTCATTAGTTCAGCCTCAGATTGGAAAGGAAGACCCAGAGTTACCTCTGCCAGAGGATCAGATTGGAAAGGAAGGACCGCCACAGAGTTACCTCTGCTGCAGAGGATCAGTTCATTAGAGTTACCAGCCTCAGATTGGAAAGGAAGACCCAGAGTTACCTCTGCTGCAGAGGATCAGTTCATTAGTTACCAGCCTCAGATTGGAAAGGAAGACCCAGAGTTACCTCTGCTGCAGAGGATCAGTTCATTAAAGTTACCAGCCTCAGAAATTGCAGCCAAAACAAAGTTCAAGTAACAGACACATCTCAACATCAACTGTTCAGAGGAGACTACGTGATCTTTTTCATTTTTATTTAACTAGGCAAGTCAGTTAAGAACAACTTCTTATTTACAATGACAGCCTAGGAACAGTGGGTTAACTGTTAACTGGGTTAACCCTTGTTCAGGGGAACAGTGGGTTAACTGCCTTGTTCAGGGGAACAGTGGGTTAACTGCCTTGTTCAGGGGAACAGTGGGTTAACTGCCTTGTTCAGGGGAACAGTGGGTTAACTGCCTTGTTCAGGGGGTGGGTTAACAGTGGGTTAACTGCCTTGTTCAGGGGTTAACTGCCTTGTTCAACAGTGGGTTAACTGCCTTGTTCAGGGGGAACAGTGGGTTAACTGCCTTGTTCAGGGGGAACAGTGGGTTAACTGCCTTGTTCAGGGGAACAGTGGGTTAACTGCCTTGTTCAGGGGAACAGTGGGGGGGTTAACTGCCTTGTTCAGGGGAACAGTGGGTTAACTGCCTTGTTCAGGGGGAACAGTGGGTTAACTGCCTTGTTCAGGGGGAACAGTGGGTTAACTGCCTTGTTCAGGGGGAACAGTGGGTTAACTGCCTTGTTCAGGGGGAACAGTGGGTTAACTGCCTTGTTCAGGGGGAACAGTGGGTTAACTGCCTTGTTCAGGGGAACAGTGGGTTAACTGCCTTGTTCAGGGGGAACAGTGGGTTAACTGCCTTGTTCAGGGGGAACAGTGGGTTAACTGCCTTGTTCAGGGGAACAGTGGGTTAACTGCCTTGTTCAGGGGAACAGTGGGTTAACTGCCTTGTTCAGGGGAACAGTGGGTTAACTGCCTTGTTCAGGGGAACAGTGGGTTAACTGCCTTGTTCAGGGGAACAGTGGGTTAACTGCCTTGTTCAGGGGAACAGTGGGTTAACTGCCTTGTTCAGGGGCAGCTCGGTGATTCAATCCACCAACCTTTCGGTTAATGGCCCAACACTAACCACTAGGCTACCTGCCGCCCCGAATCAGGTCTTCATGGTCGAATTGCTGCAAAGAAACCACTACTAAATGACACCAATAATAACAAGAGCCTTGCTTGGGCCAAGAAACACAAGCAATGGACATTAGACTGGCTGATGAGTCCAAATTGTATATTTTTTGGTTCCAACCGCCGTGTCTTTGTGAGACGCTGAGTAGGTGAACAGATGATCTCCACATGTGTGGTTCCCACCGTGAAGCATGGAGGAGGAGGAGGTGTGATGGTGCTTTGCTGGTGACACTGTCTGTGATTTATTTAGAATTCAAGGCACACTTAATCAGCATGGCAACCACAGCTTCTGCAGTGATAAGCAATCCCATCTGGTTCGTGATTTATTTAGAATTCAAAGCACACTAAACGGCAGCGTAGCCTAGTGGTTAGAGCGTTGGACTAGTAACCGGAAGGTTGCGAGTTCAAACCCCCGAGCTGACAAGGTACAAATCTGTCGTTCTGCCCCTGAACAGGCAGTTAACCCACTGTTCCCAGGCCGTCATTGAAAATAAGAATATGTTCTTAACTGACTTGCCTGGTTAAATAAAGGAAAAATTAAAAAACCAGCATGGCTACCAAAGCATTCTGCAATGATACGCCATCCCATCTGGTCTGCGCTTAGGGAATATAATTTGTTTTTCAACAGGACAATGACCCAAAACACCTCCAAGCTGTGAAGGGCTATTTGACCAAGAAGGAGAGTGATTGAGTGCTGCATTAGATGACCTGGCTTCCACAATCAACAGACCTCAACCCAATTGAGATGGTTTGGGATGAGTTGGACTGCAGAGTGAAGCAAAAGCAGCCAACAAGTGCTCAGCATATGTGGGAACTCCTTCAAGACTGTTGGAGAAGCATTCCAGGTGAAGCTGGTTGAGAGAATGCCAAGAGTGTGCAAATCTGTCAAAGGCAAAGGATGGTTACTTTGAAGAATCTAAAATATATATTTAGATTTGTTTAACACTTTTTGATTGTGTTATTTCATAGTTTTGATGTCTTCACTATTTTACAATGTATAAAATAGTAAAAAATAAAGAAAACCCCTTGAATGAGTAGGTGTCCAAACTTTTGACTGGTACTAATATATACTAATAACACAGTACTAGTTCTTGATACACACGGGAAACTGTTCATGACGCAAACCGGTGCGCCTGTACACAAAACATTAAGAACACCTGCTCTTTCCATGACAGACTGGCCAGGTGAAAGCTATGATCCCGTATCACTGTCACTTTGTTAAATCCATTTCAATCAGTGTTGATGAAGGGGAGGAGACGTGTTAAAGAAGGATTTTTAAGCCCTGAGATAAATGAGACATGGATTGTGTATGTGTGCCATTCAGAGGGTGAACGGGCAAGACAAGAGATTTAAGTGCCTTTGAATGGCATATGGTAGTAGGTGCCAAGCGCAGCGGTTTGAGTCAAGAACTGCAACGTTGCTGGGTTTCTCACACTCAACAGTTTCCTGTGTGTATCAAGAATGGTCCACCACCCAGAGGACATCCAGCCAACTTGACACAACTGTGGGAATCATTGGGTCAGCTTCCCTGTGGAAAGCTTTTGACATCTTATAGTGTCCACGCCCCAACAAATTGGGGGGGGGGGGGCAACTCAATATTAGGAAGGTGTTCTTATTGTTTGTACACTCACCTTTGTAATATTGAGTTGCACCCCTGAGATCATTTAGTCAGTACATCTTAGCTAGGGAAATGATAGATAGAAACAGTGGTGTAGCATGCACCCCTGAGATCATTTAGTCAGTACATCTTAGCTAGGGAAATGATAGAAACAGTGGTGTAGCAGGCACCCCTGAGATCATTTAGTCAGTACATCTTAGCTAGGGAAATGATAGAAACAGTGGCGTAGCATGCACCCCTGAGATCATTTAGTCAGTACATCTTAGCTAAATACCCCAGAAATGATAGAAACAGTGCTAGCAACACCCCTGAGATACCATTTAGTCAGTGACATCTTAAACAAGCTAGGTGAAATGATAGTTAGAAAACACAAGTGGTGACACCACAAACACAAGCATGATACACAAACACAAGCTAGGTGACACCACAAACACAGCTAGGTGACACCACATACACATCTTAGCTGACACCACATACAAATGATACCAAAACACAAGTGGTGATACCACAAACACAAGCTAGGCACCCAAGCTGAGATAATTTAGCTCAGTACATCTTAGCTAGGTGAAATGATAAAACAGTGGCGATAGAATGCACCCAAGCTAGGTGATACTCAGACACAAGCTAGGTGATACCACAAACACAAGCCCACAAACACAAGCTATGATACCACAAACACAAGCTAGGTGATACGCTATATTCTAAAACACACACAAGCTAGGTGACACCACAAACACAAGCTAGGTGATACCACAAACACAAGCTAGGTGATACCACAAACACAAGCTAGGTGATACCACACACACAAGCTAGGTGATACCACAAACACAAGCTAGGTGATACGTCATATTACCAGAAACACACACAAGCTAGGTGACACCACAAACACAAGCTAGGTGATACGTCATATTACCAGAAACACACACAAGCTAGGTGACACCACAAACACAAGCTAGGTGATACCACAAACACAAGCTAGGTGATACCACAAACACAAGCTAGGTGACACCACAAACACAAGCTAGGTGACACCACAAACACAAGCTAGGTGACACCACAAACACAAGCTAGGTGACACCACAAACACAAGCTAGGTGATACCACAAACACAAGCTAGGTGACACCACATACACAAGCTAGGTGACACCACAAACACAAGCTACACAAACACACACAAGCTAGGTGACACAAACACAAGCTACACAAACACAAGCTAGGTGACACCACAAACACAAGCTAGGTGATACCACAAACACAAGCTAGGTGACACCAAACACAAGCTAGGTGATAGCACAAACACAAGCTAGGTGATAGCACAAACACAAGCTAGGTGATAGCACAAACACAAGCTAGGTGATAGCACAAACAAACACAAGCTAGGTGATACCACAAACACAAGCTAGGTGACACCACATACACAAGCTAGGTGACACCACATACACAAGCTAGGTGATAGCACATAAGCACACATACATGCACGCACACACAATACTCACATGACCGAGCCTGGACAGTGACCTGCAGGAAGCAGAGTCACCACAAGTTCTTCTCTCTGTGGACACACACCCACACACAATATCAGTCATCAAAGAGTCAGTCATATAGCAAACTGACAGCGATCAGCCCTTATGGCCCTATATATGTTGTGATGATGAACCGGTGTCGTACCTCTCCTGAAGCCTCGTCTATTAAAGTGATTAGTGTGGGACTCTCCAGTTCCAAAGCAACCTAGACAAACAGAAGCACGTCAACATTACACAAAACACATGTTGCCTAGCAATAGGTCCATAACTAAGATTTTTGACAATTAACTACTTACTATGTGATCTTCCCAGAAGGCATATTTTGGATTGCTCAGCAACAGTTCCTTAGTTACAAACGAACAGTACAGTTTGACTGTCAGACTGGAACAAATGTTTGACTGTCAGACTGGAACAAATGAACAGTACAGTTTGACTGTCAGACTGGAACAAATGAACAGTACAGTTTGACTGTCAGACTGGAACAAATGAACAGTACAGTTTGACAAATGTCAGTTTGACTGTTAGAACAAATGAACAGTACAGTTTGACTGTCAGACTGGAACAAATGAACAGTACTGTTAGACTGGAACAAATGTTTTGACTGTCAGACTGGAACAAATGAACAGTACAGTTTGACTGTCAGACTGGAACAAATGAACAGTACAATTTGACTGTCAGACTGGAACAAATGAACAGTACAGTTTGACTGTCAGACTGGAACAAATGAACAGTACAGTTTGACTGTCAGACTGGAACAAATGAACAGTACAGTTTGACTGTCAGACTGGAACAAATGAACAGTACAGTTTGACTGTCAGACTGGAACAAATGAACAGTACAGTTTGACTGTCAGACTGGAACAAATGAACAGTACAGTTTGACTGTCAGACTGGAACAAATGAACAGTAAGTTTGACTGTCATGGAACAAAGACAGTAACATTAGACCTTCAACATCAGTTAGCCATCCTTTGTTTCACTGAACTTTCACACCATCAAAATAAAACGCGATATCACCTGAATTTCAACTTTCTTTTCAATAGAGGCCCCTTCAGCCCCTTCATGTGATCTGCAGAAAATACATGATGTAAGTAGAGCTAACGTTAGCTAGTTACATGTCCACTGTGTGCCAGTTAAGAGCACATACTGGCTAGTTATCTTTAGCTAACTGCTGTTTGGCTCTCACTCGATCTGAGTCTTTCTTTACCTTTGTGGCAGTGAGATAGAAAATAAGCCCTTGCATGTAGATTCTCCCTGTCAAACCGATCCAGGGACATGTTGGGATACTCCTTCATGCGACCCGCGAACGAACTCATTTTGACTGAAGATTGGCTCCAATTAGTTTCCTCAACTTTGTTGACTAGCTGACATTTCGGCGCATTTTGGTCAGGATACTTGAATAGCTGTTGTTAGCTAAGCCACCTAGTGGATGGGAGACAAAACGTTTCCACTGTCAGCATTGTATCTGAATTTAAACCTGCTCACAATAACTACTTTACCAGCATTTATCTGTGCTACCAGTATTACCATAACAACACCTTGTTAATGAAGAAGAAGAAGAAGAAGAAGAAGAAGAAGAAGAAGAAGAAGAAGAAGAAGAAGAAGAAGAAGAAGAAGAAGAAGAAGAAGGAAGGTTGGGTTGCTAGCATATATCTGTGCTACCAGTATTACCATAACAACACCTTGTTAAAGAAGAAGAAGGAAGGAAGGTTGGGTTGCTAGCATATATCTGTGCTACCAGTATTACCATAACAACACCTTGTTAAAGAAGAAGAAGGAAGGAAGGAAGGAAGGAAGGAAGGAAGGAAGGAAGGAAGGAAGGAAGGAAGGAAGGAAGGAAGGAAGGAAGGAAGGAAGGAAGGAAGTTTGGGTTGCTAGTATATATCTGTGCTACCAGTATTACCATAACAACACCTTGTTAAAGAAGAAGAAGAAGGAAGGAAGGAAGGAAGGAAGGAAGGAAGGAAGGAAGGAAGGAAGGAAGGAAGGAAGGAAGGAGGGAAGGAAGGAAGGAAGGAAGGAAGGAAGGAAGGAAGGAAGGAGGGAGGGAAGGTTGGGTTGCTAGCATATATCTGTGCTACCAGTATTACCATAACAACACCTTGTTAAAGAAGAAGAAGGAAGGAAGGAAGGAAGGAAGGAAGGAAGGAAGGAAGGAAGGAAGGTTGGGTTGCTAGGCAACTAAAGACAAGCCTCCTCGTCATCATCTCTTGGATCTGTGAGTTTTGCTCCGTTCAGCTGTAAGTAACATGTGGTATCAGCTACTTAATCCAACTGAGAAACAAATGTATAGCTAGCTAGCCAGATTCAGTCTATTTTCTAACTGTGACTTCTATATTATATCATAGCCTGAAGCTAGTGCTAGCAAGTTTAATTCAAATATTGGCGTTAGCTAGTTAGCTACTGTACGTTTGGCGACGTTACTGTGCAAATTCAATTCGATTGGTTTCGGGCACGAATATTAAAACTGAAATCAGCTTTAAGAAATGTATAGATAAAATGTTTTCGGCAATAAGATGGTTAGTCTGTAAGAATTAAGAGAGCAGTTCTGCCTGCTCTCCCCTCTACTATTTCCTGTACCGAGACTGGCTATCTGACAAGTGGTAGGCAGAACCACCTGCTGCACCCATCTGCTCTCTGTCCCCCAGGACAGGAGGACGGGGAGAAATAGAAAATCAGCCCTACTTCTGCCACCTAATTCATATTCAGGATGCCCCTCCCCATATAACCTACTATGTAATTGACATTCTTTTAACATTGTGTTTTATTGTTTATTTAGTTTTCCTTTATGTATTTCAGTGTCCATGACTGTCATGTCAGTATATAGAGATACTTGAACTAACTGAGCCCACTATTTGCTCCTGTAGGTCGCCTGCGGACATCCTCTCTGCAGCATAATGTCTTGTGCAGCCTACTTAGATGGCAACGCAACGCCAAAGTCCATGAGCAGAGCCAAACAATGGACTGACGAGGTGGAGAACTTATACAGATTCCAACAGGCAGGCTACAGAGATGAACTGGAATACAAACAAGTAAAGCAAGTTGACTTGGTAAACAACTTAAATGAATCCTTATCACTGGCTAAAAGCATTGCCACTGACAGTTGGTTCACTACAAGATGAATGTGTCACTGTGGCATTGCTTCTTTGTCTTAGATCGACAGGTGGCCTGAGACTGGGTTTGTGAAGAAGCTTCAGCGTCGAGACAACACATTCTATTACTACAACAGAAAAAGAGAATGTGAAGACCGGGAAGTCCATAAAGTGAAGGTCTATGCATATTAAGTCAGGGGTGTCCAGCAATCTCTTTTCCATTTTGAATATCTTTTGACATGTTTTTGAAGAAGACGTCTGTAGGAAGGAAGGCAGCATCATCCCAGCTGTGGAATGTAGACCAGTTCACTGAATAAAGGGTGTGAGGCTGAAGCTGTCTGATGTGTGTGAACCTGTGATGGGAGGTATGTGTGTGTTATAAGGGTCCTTTTGATGAGTGTTTTGTTGTGGATCCAGATGAACTATTGAACTGTGTGAGAGGGGATTATAGACTGGGGCTATCACACCCTCATCATGTGATATTGTGACGTTAGTATGAGGACTGGGATTACTGTCAACAAAATAAAATACCTAAAGTCTGACCCCCTAACAGGGATATTCACATACCAGTACACTAACTATGATTCACATATACCAGTACTCCCAAATACAACATAGAGCTGCTGAGCACATGTTCTGCTACATGACATTCATGGTTATTCTATAAACATACATTTCTATATGAATGTTGTGTAAAGCTGCATCCTCCTGGGTACTCCTGTGGGGATATGGGGCTCAATTAGAGTGGACTGAGAGCTGAACTGGTATGACAGTTAGCAGGTGGGTAAAACACTACAACTATTTGGGTTAAGTATTGGTCCTGACGAATATACTTACAAGTCTACAATGATCATTCATATGATATGAAGATAACGACTGGATTTTCCACAGGTGTAAAGTATTTCAGTAAAATTACTGGAAAGTTCTACTTAAGTAGTTTTTCTGGGTATCTGTACTTTACTATTCATATTTTTTTACAACTTTTACTTCACTACATCCCTAAAGACAATATTGTACTTTTTATTCCATACATTTTCCCTGACAACCCAAAGCACTCTTTACATTGTGAATGCTTAGCAGAACAGGAACATGGTGAAATTGACACACTTATCAAGAGAATGTGAGGTCATCCCTACTGGGTATGTTCTGGCGGACTCACTAAACACATGTATGTTTTGTAAATAATGTCTGAGTGTTGGAGTGTGCCCCTGGCTATCAATACATTTTCAAAACAACAATTTATACTTTTACTTTTGATATTTAAGTATATTTTAGCAATGAAATCTACTTTTGATACTTAAGTATATTTAAAACCAAATACTTTTAGACTTTTACTCAAGTAGTATTTTACTGGGTGACTTTTACTTAAGGTATTAAAGGTATCTATACTTTTACTCAAGTATGACAAATTGGGTACTTTTTCCACCACTGGGATTTCCACAAACATTTCTGCCGAATGGTGTCCCTAAAAAAGGTTTGCATTAATCTACACTCATCAAATCAATTAAAACAGACCCATTAATGCATGTGAAATAGGTTAGTACACTGTATTGAATCATGTCAACTCTTGCCAAAATGTGTACCGCCATAATAAGATATTTTCCCTTTAAGAGTACTGTCACGTTCCCTTTAAGCTGCCCGGCTGTAATTTCTGGTTGAGCCGATCAGAATCATTTTGCTCCTGGAAGTTTTGGAGACACTGGATAAGTGACAAGTAGTTGACACATATTCATCTGAAACACAACCTCTTGTTATGCTCTGACACGTAAGTACATTGAAACAAAGTAGACGTTTGGTTCAACCTTTGAAATGGGTGTTTTGAGCAGCTGATCCTAGTAGTGTTATTGTTAGCGGACATGCTATCAGTAACAAACTGCCGTTAGATAACCAGCAGGCTTACTAGCTAGCCGGCTAATATTAAACTCGTAGATATGTTTTGGGAGCTTTGATGAGTGTTTAAAATGAATGTTAAGATTTGCGATGTCAGCGCCCAACACAGCTAAACTAGCTAGCAAGCCTAACGATTACCAGCTGTTAGCCGACTATTTACAAGTGATTTAGCTAGCCCGGTTGGTTTCCCGTATGTCCTAGCCGGTTGGTTTCCCGTATGTCCCAGCCCGGTTGGTTTCCCGTATGTCCTAGCCCGGTTGGTTTCCCGTATGTCCTAGCCGGTTGGTTTCCCGTATGTCCTAGCCCGGTTGGTTTCCCGTATGTCCTAGCCCGGTTGGTTTCCCGTATGTCCCAGCCCGGTTGGTTTCCCGTATGTCCCAGCCCGGTTGGTTTCCCGTATGTCCCAGCCCGGTTGGTTTCCCGTATGTCCTAGCCCGGTTGGTTTCCCGTATGTCCTAGCCCGGTTGGTTTCCCGTATGTCCTAGCCCGGTTGGTTTCCCGTATGTCCTAGCCCGGTTGGTTTCCCGTATGTCCCAGCCCGGTTGGTTTCCCGTATGTCCTAGCCCGGTTGGTTTCCCGTATGTCCTAGCCCGGTTGGTTTCCCGTATGGTTTCCTGTATGGTTTCCCGTATGTCCTAGCCCGGTTGGTTTCCCGTATGTCCTAGCCCGGTTGGTTTCCAGTATGGTTTCCCGTATGTCCTAGCCTGGATGGTTTCCCGTATGGTTTCCCGTATGTCCTAGCCCGGTTGGTTTCCCGTATGTCCTAGTCGGTTGGTTTCCCGTATGTCCTAGCCGGTTGGTTTCCCGTATGTCCTAGCCGGTTGGTTTCCCGTATGTCCTAGCCGGTTGGTTTCCCGTATGTCCTAGTCGGTTGGTTTCCCGTATGTCCTAGTCGGTTGGTTTCCCGTATGTCCTATCCCGGTTGGTTTCCCGTATGTCCTAGCCCGGTTGGTTTCCCGTATGTCCTAGCCCGGTTGGTTTCCCGTATGGTTTCCCGTATGGTTTCCCGTATGTCCTAGCCTGGTTGGTTTCCCGTATGTCCTAGCCCGGTTGGTTTCCTGTATGGTTTCCCGTATGGTTTCCCGTATGTCCTAGCCCGGTTGGTTTCCCGTATGTCCTAGCCCGGTTGGTTTCCCGTATGGTTTCCCGTATGGTTTCCCATATGTCCTAGTCCGGTTGGTTTCCCGTATGTCCTAGCCCGGTTGGTTTCCCGTATGGTTTCCCGTATGGTTTCCCGTATGGTTTCCCGTATGGTTTCCCGTATGGTTTCCCGTATGGTTTCCCGTATGTCCTAGCCCGGTTGGTTTCCCGTATGTCCTAGCCCGGTTGGTTTCCCGTATGGTTTCCCGTATGGTTTCCCGTATGGTTTCCCGTATGTCCTAGTCCGGTTGGTTTCCCGTATGTCCTAGCCCGGTTGGTTTCCCGTATGTCCTAGCCCGGTTGGTTTCCCGTATGTCCTAGCCCGGTTGGTTTCCCGTATGTCCTAGCCCGGTTGGTTTCCCGTATGGTTTCCCGTATGGTTTCCCGTATGTCCTAGTCCGGTTGGTTTCCCGTATGTCCTAGCCCGGTTGGTTTCCAGTATGGTTTCCAGTATGGTTTCCAGTATGGTTTCCCGTATGGTTTCCCGTATGGTTTCCCGTATGGTTTCCCGTATGTCCTAGCCCGGTTGGTTTCCCGTATGTCCTAGCCCGGTTGGTTTCCCGTATGTCCTAGTCGGTTGGTTTCCCGTATGTCCTAGCCCGGTTGGTTTCCCGTATGTCCTAGTCCGGTTGGTTTCCCGTATGTCCTAGCCCGGTTGGTTTCCAGTATGGTTTCCATGGTTTCCTAGGTTTCCCGGTTGGTTTCCCCTAGCCCGGTTGGTTTCCCGTATGTCCTAGCCCGGTTGGTTTCCCGTATGTCCTAGTCGGTTGGTTTCCCGTATGTCCTAGCCCGGTTGGTTTCCCGTATGTCCTAGCCCGGTTGGTTTCCCGTATGTCCTAGTCGGTTGGTTTCGCGTATGTCATTTACATTACATTTAAGTCATTTAGCAGACGCTCTTATCCAGAGCGACTTACAAATTGGTGCATTCACCTTATGACATCCAGTGGGACAGTCACTTAACAATAGTGCATCTAAAACTTAGGGGGGGTGGGGTGAGAGGGATTACTTAACCTATCCTAGGTATTCCTTAAAGAGGTGGGGTTTCAGGTGTCTCCGGAAGGTGGTGATTGACTCCGCTGTCCTGGCGTCGTGAGGGAGTTTGTTCCACCATTGGGGGGCCAGGGCAGCGAACAGTTTTGACTGGGCTGAGCGGGAGCTGTACTTCCTCAGTGGTAGGGAGGCGAGCAGGCCAGAGGTGGATGAACGCAGTGCCCTTGTTTGGGTGTAGGGCCTGATCAGAGCCTGGAGGTGCCGTTCCCCTCACAGCTCCGTAGGCAAGCACCATGGTCTTGTAGCGGATGCGAGCTTCAACTGGAAGCCAGTGGAGAGAACGGAGGAGCGGGGTGACGTGAGAGAACTTGGGAAGGTTGAACACCAGACGGGCTGCGGCGTTCTGGATGAGTTGAAGGGGTTTAATGGCACAGGCAGGGAGCCCAGCCAACAGCGAGTTGCAGTAATCCAGACGGGAGATGACAAGTGCCTGGATTAGGACCTGCGCCGCTTCCTGTGTGAGGCAGGGTCGTACTCTAGTCCGGTTGGTTTTGCGTATGTCCTAGTCGGTTGGTTTCCCGTATGTCCTAGTCGGTTGGTTTCCCGTATGTCCTAGTCGGTTGGTTTCCCGTATGTCCTAGCCGGTTGGTTTCCCGTATGTCCTAGCCGGTTGGTTTCCCGTATGTCCTAGCCGGTTGGTTTCCCGTATGTCCTAGCCGGTTGGTTTCCCGTATGTCCTAGCCGGTTGGTTTCCCGTATGTCCTAGCCGGTTGGTTTCCCGTATGTCCTAGCCGGTTGGTTTCCCGTATGTCCTAGCCGGTTGGTTTCCCGTATGTCCTAGCCGGTTGGTTTCCCGTATGTCCTAGTCCGGTTGGTTTCCCGTATGTCCTAGTCCGGTTGGTTTCCCGTATGTCCTAGTCCGGTTGGTTTCCCGTATGTCCTAGTCCGGTTGGTTTCCCGTATGTCCTAGTTAGTTGGTTTCCCGTATGTCCTAGTTAGTTGGTTTCCCGTATGTCCTAGCCCGGTTGGTTTCCCGTATGTCCTAGCCCGGTTGGTTTCGCGTATGTCCTAGCCCGGCAGGTAGCCAGGCAGGTTGGGGAGGCAGGTAGCCCGGCAGGTTGGGGAGGCAGGTAGCCCGGCAGGTTGGGGCGGCAGGTAGCCCGGCAGGTTGGGGCGGCAGGTTGGGGCGGCAGGTAGCCCGGCAGGTTGGGGCGGCAGGTAGCCAGGCAGGTTGGGGCGGCAGGTAGCCCGGCAGGTAGCCAGGCAGGTTGGGGCGGCAGGTAGCCAGGCAGGTTGGGGCGGCAGGTAGCCAGGCAGGTTGGGGCGGCAGGTAGCCAGGCAGGTTGGGGCGGCAGGTAGCCCGGCAGGTTGGGGCGGCAGGTAGCCAGGCAGGTTGGGGCGGCAGGTAGCCAGGCAGGTTGGGGCGGCAGGTAGCCAGGCAGGTTGGGGCGGCAGGTAGCCCGGCAGGTAGCCAGGCAGGTTGGGGCGGCAGGTAGCCAGGCAGGTTGGGGCGGCAGGTAGCCAGGCAGGTTGGGGCGGCAGGTAGCCAGGCAGGTTGGGGCGGCAGGTAGCCCGGCAGGTAGCCAGGCAGGTTGGGGCGGCAGGTAGCCAGGCAGGTTGGGGCGGCAGGTAGCCAGGCAGGTTGGGGCGGCAGGTAGCCAGGCAGGTTGGGGCGGCAGGTAGCCAAGGCAGGTTGGGGCGGCAGGTAGCCAGGCAGGTTGGGGCGGCAGGTAGCCAGGCAGGTAGCCAGGCAGGTAGCCCGGCAGGTTGGGGCGGCAGGTAGCCCGGCAGGTTGGGGCGGCAGGTAGCCCGGCAGGTTGGGGCGGCAGGTAGCCCGGCAGGTTGGGGCGGCAGGTAGCCCGGCAGGTTGGGGCGGCAGGTAGCCAGGCAGGTTGGGGCGGCAGGTAGCCAGGCAGGTTGGGGCGGCAGGTAGCCCGGCAGGTTGGGGCGGCAGGTATCTGTCATTCTGCCCCTGAACAAGGCAGTTAACCCACTGTTCCCCGGTAGGCCGTCATTGTCAAATAAAATATTTAACTGACTTGCCTAGTTAAATAAAGGTAAACAAATATATAATTATATATATATATATATATATATATATATATATATAAAAATGTTTGTAACTAGCAAGGCCATTTAGACTCCGGTTGGGGGATTGCTGTTGTTTTCAGTGTAGCTGTTCACATGATCCCATGCAGCAGCTCTTAGGGTTATGATGTGTTATGTAGCCCAGGCTGGGATGGAGCTGGAGGCTAGAGAGTAGCAGCTAGTTCCCATGTCATAATGGACCTCTTGTTTCTTGTGGGTTTGGAGCACAAAGCTGCCTCAGGAATTCTGCCTTTTCACCCAGAATGTTGTTGCAACAGGAAACAGTCTCTGCTCTCTGGCCTAGAATGGTCTTCTGCACCGTGCAGTAACATACTGCTGGGCTGTAGGGCTGGGATAGGAAAGAGCTGGGCTTAGGCTAGAGCTGGACTAGGGTAGGGCTAGAGCTAGGGTAGAGCTGGGCTAGGGCTTAGTGTAGAGCTGGCCTAGAATGGTCTTCTGCACCGTGCAGTAACATACTGCTGGGCTGGGACAGGGCTAGAGCTAGGGAAGGGCTAGGGCTTAGGCTAGAGCTGGGCTAGGGCTGGGATAGAGCTAGAGCTAGGGTAGGGCTGGGATAGGGAAGAGCTGGGCTAGGGCTTAGGCTAGAGCTAGGGTAGGGCTGGGATAGGGCTAGAGCTGGGCTAGGGCTTAGGGTAGAGCTGGCCTAGAATGGTCTTCTGCACCGTGCAGTAACATACTGCTGGACTAGAGCTGGGCTAGGGTAATGCTGCGATAGGGCTAGAGCTAGGGAAGAGCTGGGCTTATGCTAGAGCTGGGCTAGGGTAGGGCTGGGATTAGGCTAGAGCTAGGGAAGAGCTGGGCTAGGGCTTAGGCTAGGGTAGGGCTGGGATAGGGCTAGAGCTAGGGTAGAGCTGGGCTAGGGCTTAGGGTAGAGCTGGCCTAGAATGGTCTTCTGCACCGTGCAGTAACATACTGCTGGGCTAGGGGTAGGGCTGGGCTAGAGCTAGGGCTGGGCTAGAGCTAGGGTAGAGCTAGGGTAGGGCTGGGCTAGAGCTAGGGTAGAGCTGGGCTAGAGCTAGGGTAGAGCTGGGCTAGAGCTAGGGTAGAGCTGGACTGGAGCTAGGGTAGAGCTGGACTGGAGCTAGGGTAGGGCTGGGCTAGAGCTAGGGTAGAGCTGGGCTGGAGCTAGGGTGGAGCTGGGATAGAGAAGAAACATGACAACATCTAGGGGGGGATTTGGGATTGGGCTGGGGGCAGAGATGAGAGAGGTGGTAAAGGAATAGGGGGGATCAGAAAGGGAAGTATGAGAAGAGGGGGATATTTTAGCCAGTCCCTTTATGGGGTGAGGGACAGGCTATTAACTTCCCTCTCCTATTCCTTCCACCCTTCAGGTCAGGCATCTGGTTGGCTGGCCCTGCTTCCTGTCCGGTAAGGCCTGCCCCTGTGGAGCCACTAGCATGCAGTTCCTCTGTGTGTCCATGGGGTGGAGCTGCTGAGCCATGGATGACTTCACTACCAATGATTTCACCACCAGAACATATGGCACCAGCGGCCTTGACAACAGACTGCTGTTTGGAGAAACCTCTGCTCGGGTGTGTGTGTGTGTGTGTGTGTGTGTGTGTGTGTGTGTGTGTGTGTGTGTGTGTGTGTGTGTGTGTGTGTGTGTGTGTGTGTGTGTGTGTGTGTGTGTGTGTGTGTGTGTGTGTGCGGCTGTTGCGGTGACCATATTACCGCCACACCCACAGTCTTGAATCTCCTCTTCTGCACTCTGGACATGCGTTGGTAGTACCTAACTCACTAACAACCATCAGGTGCTAATGGCTCCATGTCCCCCTAACCATCGGGTCCTAATGGCTCCATGTCCCCCTAACCATCGGGTCCTAATGGCTCCATGTCCACCTAACCATCGGGTCCTAATGGCTCCATGTCCCCCTAACCATCGGGTCCTAATGGCTCCATGTCCCCCTAACCATCGGGTCCTAATGGCTCCATGTCCCTCTAACCATCGGGTCCTAATGGCTCCATGTCCCTCTAACCATCGGGTCCTAATGGCTCCATGTCCCTCTAACCATCGGGTCCTAATGGCTCCATGTCCCTCTAACCATCAGGTCCTAATGGCTCCATGTCCCTCTAACCATCAGGTCCTAATGGCTCCATGTCCCCCTAACCATCGGGTCCTAATGGCTCCATGTCCCTCTAACCATCAGGTCCTAATGGCTCCATGTCCCTCTAACCATCAGGTCCTAATGGCTCCATGTCCCCCTAACCATCAGGTCCTAATGGCTCCATGTCCCTCTAACCATCAGGTCCTAATGGCTCCATGTCCCTCTAACCATCAGGTCCTAATGGCTCCATGTCCCTCTAACCACTCTGATATCAATGACAATCAAACACTTATCATCATCACAACAGTATCATGCTTTTACAACTCACCTCACTGTGATGATCAATTTGAAGAAAGAAGTTCAACAGCAGGTTGAACCAGTGTATAACATGGTCGTTGTGGATGCTGTTCCAAAGCCCAACACAATGAAATGGACAGTGCTTTCTAAGGTGATGATTAATTCAGAACACCCATAGACCATCTGACAGCTCATTCATAGGCCTGTATATGAGCCCCCACCCCCCCAAAAAAATAAAATCATGATTGTGCTGTTATACAATACATATTGCACATGATTTTAAACTGATTTATGATGTCTTTGGTACATAACTGGTCGAGCCTCTACTGCAACATGTCTATCCTTGAGTCTGGGAGAGAACGGTCCCACAGTTGACAGTGCATGTCAGAGCAAAACCCAAGCCATGAGGTTGAAGGAATTGTCCGTAGAAGGAGAGGATTGTGGTCGAGACACAGATCTGGGGAAGGGTACCCAAACATTTCTGCAGCACTGAAGGCTCCAAGAACACAGTGGCCTCCATCATTCTTAAATGGAAGAAGTTTGGAACCACAACGACTCTTCCTAGAGCTGGCCGCCTGGCCAAACTGAGCAATCGGGGGAGAAGGTCCTTGGTCAGGGAGGTGACCAAGAACCCGATGGTTACTCTGGCAGAGCTCCAGAGTTCCTCTGTGGAGATGGGAGAACCTTCCAGAAGGACAACCATCTCTGCAGCACTCCACCAATCAGGCCTTTATGGTAGGTTGGTCAGACGGAAGCCACTCCTCAGTAAAAGGCACATGACAGCCCGCTTGGAGTTGGCAAAAGGCACCTAAAGACTCAGACCATGAGATACAAGATTCTCTGGTTTGATGAAACCAAGATTGAACTCTTTGGCCTGAATGCCAAGCATCACGTCTGGAGGAAACCTGTCACCATACCTACTGCGAAGCATGGTGGTGGCAGCATCATGCTGTGGGGACGTCAGGCTTGAGGGAAAGATGAATGGAGGAAAGTACCTTGAGGAAAACCTGCTCAGGACCTCAGACTGGGGCGAAGGTGCAACTTCTGGACAAGTCTCAATGTCCATGAGTGGCGCAGCCAGAGCCTGGACTTGAACATCTCTGGAGAGACCAGAAAATAGCTGAGCAGCGATGCTCCCCATCCAACCTGACAGAGCTTGAGAGGATCTGCAGAGAAGAATGGGAGAAACTCCCTAAATATAGGTGTGCCAAGCTTGTAGCGTCAAGACCCAAGAAGACTCGAGGCTGTAATTGCTGCCAAAGGTGCTTCAACAAAGTACTGAGTAAAGGGTCTGAATACTAATGTCAATGTTATATTTCCAATTATGTTATTGTAGCAAATGTATATCTAAACGTGTTTTATGCTTTGTCGTCATAGGGTGTTGTGTGTGGATTGAGGGGAAAAAACTATTGAATCAATTGTAGAATAAGGCTGTAACCTAACAATGTGGAAAAAGTTGAGGGGTCTGAATACTTTCCAAATGCACCGTATTAGTAAAGACCAGATGAAATTGCGAATAGTCAGATGGGTGACAATATGATCAGTTGATGAGAGAACCGCATGTGTAGCCTTAGGCAAAAAACAGAGGGCAAGCATTCTCTGCAATGTTCTCAAATTATCAACAGCCTAGTCACATCAAGCAGCCCATATGTGTTGTTTTTCTAGGTCATTCTAACGTTTGTATCATTCAAAACTACAGTTGCCAAATAACTCTGAACCTAGGGTATAGGACCTGTTCCAAATAACTGAACCTAGGGTCAAATCAGAGGACCTGTTGTCTGGACCTCTGGCAGTCTCTATGGGGGTGCCACAGGGTTCAATTCTCGGGCCGACTCTTTTATCTGTATACATTAATGATGTCGCTCTTGCTGCTGGTGATTATCTGATCCACCTCTACGCAGATGACACCATTTTGTGTCGCTCTTGCTGCTAGTGACACCATTTTGTGTCGCTCTTGCTGCTAGTGACACCATTTTGTGTCGCTCTTGCTGCTAGTGACACCATTTTGTGTCCTTCTGGCTCTTCTTTGGACACCGTAACTAACCTCCAGACGAGCTTCAATGCCAGACAACTCTCCTTCCGTGGCCTCCAACTGCTCTTAAATGCCAGTAAAACTAAATGCAATGTCTACAACCGATCGCTGCCCGCACCTGCCCGCCCGTCCAGCAACACTACTCTGGACGGTTCTGACTTAGAATATGTGGACAACTATAAATACCTAGGTGTCTGGTAAGACTGTAAACTCTCCTTCCAGACTCACATTAAGCATCTCCAATACAAAATTAAATCTAGAATCGGCCTCCTATTTCGCAATAAAGCATCCTTCATTCATGCTGCCAAACACACCCTCGTAAAACTGACCATCCTACCGATTTTTGACTTCGGCGATAAAATAGCTCTACATCCAATTTGCTGAGTAGTGTATCACAGTGCCATCTGTTTTGTCACCAAAGCCCAATATACTACCCACCACTGCGACCTGAGTGCTCTCGTTGGCTGGCCCTCGCTTCATATTCCTCGCCAAACCCACTGGCTGCAGGTAATCTATAAGTCTCTGCTAGGTAAAGCCCCGCCTTATCTCAGCTCACTGGTCACCATAGCAGCACCCACCCGTAGCACACGCTCCAGCAGGTATATTTCACTGGTAACCCCCAAAGCCTATTCCAACTTTGGCCGCCTTTCCTTCCAGTTCTCTGCTGCCAATGACTGGAACGAATTGCAAAAAAAAATCACTGAAGCTGGAGACCCATATCTCCCTCACTAGCTTTAAGCATCGGCTGTCAGAGCAGCTCACAGATCACTGCACCTGTACACAGCCCATCTGTAAATAGCCCATCCAACTACCTCATCCCCATACTGTATTAATGATTTTTTTTACTCCTTTGCACCCCAGTATCTCTACTTGCACATTCATGTTCTATACATCCATCACTCCAGTGTTTAATTGCTGTATTGTAATTACTTCGCCACTAACGGCCTTACCTCCCTAATCTTACCTCATTTGCAAACACTGTATATAGATTGTTTTCCTATTGTGTTATGGACTGTACGTTAATTCCATGTGTAACTGTGTTTGTGTCGCACTGCTTTGCTTGATCTTGGCCAGGTCGCAGTTGTAAATGAGTTACTTGTTCTCAACTGGCCTACCTGGTTAAATAAAAGGTAGAAAAAAAATTAGGGCATAGGATGTTTCAAATAACTCCACCTGGGGCATAGGATCTGTTTCAAATAACTCCACCTGGGGCATGGGATCTGTTTCAAATAACTCCACCTGGGGCATGGGATCTGTTTCAAATAACTCCATCTGGGGCATGGGATCTGTTTCAAATAACTCAATCTAGGGCATGGGATCTGTTTCAAATAACTCAATCTAGGGCATGGGATCTGTTTCAAATAACTCAATCTAGGGCATGGGATCTGTTTCAAATAACTCAATCTAGGGCATGGGATCTGTTTCAAATAACTCAATCTAGGGCATGGGATCTGTTTCAAATAACTCAATCTAGGGCATGGGATCTGTTTCAAATAACTCAATCTAGGGCATGGGATCTGTTTCAAATAACTCAATCTAGGGCATGGGATCTGTTTCAAATAACTCAATCTAGGGCATGGGATCTGTTTCAAATAACTCAATCTAGGGCATGGGATCTGTTTCAAATAACTCAATCTAGGGCATGGGATCTGTTTCAAATAACTCAATCTAGGGCATGGGATCTGTTTCAAATAACTCAATCTAGGGCATCTGTTTCAAATAACTCAATCTAGGGCATGGGATCTGTTTCAAATAACTCAATCTAGGGCATGGGATCTGTTTCAAATAACTCAATCTAGGGCATGGGATCTGTTTCAAGTGAACACTTTTACACTCAACATAGCCACGTTTATATGTGGCTCTGCTCCGGAATGGGAAAAATATCCTTTCCTATGTTATTCAACTAAATTATATTCTTCCTATTATAAAATCACATGTAAAACAATGACGGTGGACTTATAAGCATATCTTGTCAGCTCAATGAACAAGCCTACAGCCTATGACAGAGCATAGCCGGATAACATATAGTAGACCAACTCATATTCTGTCCTTCTGAAATACATTTTCTTCATGTTTCTTTTAACCTGTCTAAAATCAATAATGGATTTATTGTGACGGTGTTTATTAAAAATATATTTTAGACTTTTCAAAATGTAGATGTTCCAATCAGCGGCTTGTATGTGTGGAGGCCTGGAGATGCTAAACATGTTTATGTTAATTAAATGGTTAATTACCGTGAGAACAGCAGTCTTTTTCATGACTAAGTGGCTGACAAAATGTCATGACTGCCACAGTGTGTTATTGGCTTGTCTCATGTAATGTCCTCTTTCCCTTGTAGGACAGAGCCATCAACCTGGTGGTCGGAGGACTGACAACCCTGCTCGTTGTAGTAAGTACCCCTGTACTGTCTCCACATGTTGTTACCGCCTGCATTTAAAATGGATTACATTCAAAGTTTTGTCACTGACCTACACACAATACCCCATAATGCTATTGTGTTTTTAGACATTTTTACACATTTTAATAAAAAATGAGAAGCTGGAATGTTTTGTTTTCAACCACTTTGTTATGGCCTAAATACGTTCAGGAGTAAAAATGTGCTTAACAAGTCACACAAGTTGGCCATGACCGGGAGGTCCATGGGGCGATGCACAATTGGCCCAGCATTGGCCGGGAGGGATATCCATGTCTCATCGCGCACTAGCGACTCCTGTGGCGGGCCGGGTGCAGTGCACCCTGACCAGGTCGTCAGGTGTATGGTGTTTCCTCCGACACATTGGTGTTGCAGGCTTCCGGGTTGGATGTGCATTGTGTCAAGAAGCAGTGCGGCTTGGTTGGGTTGTGTTTCGGAGGACGCATGGCTCTTGACCTTCGCCTCTCCCGAGTCCGTACGGGAGTTGCAGCGATGAGACAAGACTGTAACTACCAATTAGATATCAGGAAATTGGGAAGAAAAAAGGCTTAAAAAATAAAAAGGGATTTGTTCTTAACTTGCCTCGTAAAAAAAAAAAGGAATTGGGAGAGGAAATGGTAGACTGATGATATACTGGGAAAGATGGGTTGATCTGTGGCCTTCAGAAGGGTGATCTGTGGCCTGGAGGGTGATCTGTGGCCTTCTGGAGGGTGATCTGTGGCCTTCTGGAGGGTGATCTGTGGCCTTCTGGAGGGGGATCTGTGGCCTTCTGGAGGGGGATCTGTGGCCTTCTGGAGGGGGATCTGTGGCCTTCTGGAGGGGGCCTTCTGGAGGGGATCTGTGGCCTTCTGGAGGGTGATCTGTGGCCTTCTGGAGGGGGATCTGTGGCCTTCTGGAGGGGGATCTGTGGCCTTCTGGAGGGTGGAGTGAATATATACTTGAAATATTTCAGGTCCTCCAATGAGGGGTGAGGATGTGATTGTTTCAGGCTCTCCACAGTGTGTGCTGGTCCTGGTAGTTCCATACTGTGAGAGGTGTGTCTCTGCTGGTCCTGGTAGTTCCATACGGTGAGAGGTGTGTCTCTGCTGGTCCTGGTAGTTCCATACTGTGAGAGGTGTGTCTCTGCTGGTCCTGGTAGTTCCATACTGTGAGAGGTGTGTCTCTGCTGGTCCTGGTAGTTCCATACTGTGAGAGGTGTGTCTCTGCTGGTCCTGGTAGTTCCATACTGTGAGAGGTGTGTCTCTGCTGGTCCTGGTAGTTCCATACTTTTACATTTTAACATTTAAGTCATTTAGCAGGCTCTTATCAGAGCGACTTACAAATGGTGCATTCACCTTATGACATCCAGTGGGACAGTCACTTAACAATAGTGCATCTAAAACTTAGGGGGTGGGGTGAGAGGGATTGCTTAACCTATCCTAGGTATTCCTTAAAGAGGTGGGGTTTCAGGTGTCTCCGGAAGGTGGTGATTGACTCCGCTGTCCTGGCGTCGTGAGGGAGTTTGTTCCACCATTGGGGGCCAGGGCAGCGAACAGTTTTGACTGGGCTGAGCGGGAGCTGTACTTCCTCAGTGGTAGGGAGGCGGCAGGCCAGAGGTGGATGAACGCAGTGCCCTTGTTTGGGTGTAGGGCCTGATCAGAGCCTGGAGGTACTGAGGTGCCGTTCCCCTCACAGCTCCGTAGGCAAGCACCATGGTCTTGGCGGATGCGAGCTTCAACTGGAAGCCAGTGGAGAGAACGGAGGAGCGGGGGTGACGTGAGAGAACTTGGGAAGGTTGAACACCAGACGGGCTGCGGCGTTCTGGATGAGTTGAAGGGTTTAATGGCACAGGCAGGGAGCCCAGCCAACAGCGGGGTTGCAGTAATCCAGACGGGAGATGACAAGTGCCTGGATTAGGACCTGTTCCTGTGTGAGGCAGGGTCGTACTCTGCGGATGTTGTAGAGCATGAACCTACAGGAAGGGCCATTGATGTGTTGAGAACGACAGGGTGTTGTCCAGGATCACGCCAAGGTTCTTGGCGCTCTGGGAGGAGGACACAATGGAGTTCCAACCGTGATAGCGAATCATGGAGCGGGCAGTCCTTCCCCGGAAGGAAGAGCAGCTCCGTCTTGCCGAGGTTCAGCGTGAGGTGGTGATCCGTCATCCCACACTTCTGCCAGACATGCAGAGATGCGGTCGCCACCTGGTCATCAGAAGGGGGAAAGGAAGATTAATTGTGTGTCATCTGCATAGCAATGATAAGAGAGACCATGTGAGGTTATGACAGAGCCAAGTGACTTGGTGTATAGCGAGAATAGGAGAGGGCCAAGAACAGAGCCCTGGGGACACCAGTGGTGAGAGCGCGTGGTGAGGAGACAGATTCTCGCCCGCCACCTGAGTAGGAGCGACCTGTCAGGTTCAGCGTGGGCCGCGCAGGAAGATGGCCAACTCTGAGAGGGTGGAGAGGAGGATCTGATGGTTCACAGTATCGAAGGCAGCCGATAGATCTAGAAGGATGAGAGCAGAGGAGAGAGTTAGCTTTAGCAGTGCGGAGCGCCTCCGTGATTGAGGAGAGCAGTCTCAGTTGAATGACTAGTCTTGAAACCTGACTGATTTGGATCAAGAAAGGTCATTCAGGAGATAAGAGCTGGCCAAGGACGGCACGTTCAAGAGTTTTGGAGAGAAAAGAAAGAAGGGATACTGGTCTGTAATTGTTGACATCGGAGGATCGAGTGTAGGTTTTTCAGAAGGGGTGCAACTCTCGCTCTCTTGAAAGACGGAAGGGGCGTAGCCAACGGTCAGGGATGAGTTGATGAGCGAGGTGAGGAGGGAGAAGGTCTCCGGAAATGGTCTGGAGAAGGCGGAGGATAGGGTCAAGCGGGCAGGTTGTTGGGCGGCCGGCCGTCACAAGGGGATTTCATCTGGAGAGAGGGGGAGAAAGAGGTCAGAGCACAGGGTAGGGCAGTGTGAGCAGAACCAGCGGTGTCGTTTGACTTAGCAGGGTCGGATGTCGTCGACCTTCTTTTCAAAATGGTTGACGACATCTGCAGGGGGAGGAGGGGGGAGGGGCGGAGGATTCAGGAGGGAGGAGAAGGTGGCAAAGAGCTTCCTAGGGTTAGAGGCAGATGCTTGGAATTTAGCGTGGTAGAAAGTGGCTTTGCCTCCAGAGACAGAGGAGGAAAATGTAGACCGAGGAGGGAGTGGGGATGCCAGGTCCGGCAGGGGGACCTCCATTTCCTTCGGCTGCCCGGGAGCCCTGTTCTGTGAGCTCGCAATGGGTCATCGGCAGGGGGGAGGGAGGACCGAGCCGGCCTGGAGGATAGGGGACATAGAGAGTCAAGGGATGCAGAGAGGGAGGAGAGGAGGTTGAGGAGGCAGAATCAGGAGATAGGTGGGAGAAGGTTTGAGCGGAGGAAGAGATGATAGGATGGAAGAGGAGAAGGAAGCGGGGGAGAGAGAGCGAAGGTTGGGACGGCGCGATACCATCAGTAGGGGCAGTGTGGGAGGTGTTGGATGAGAGCGAGAGGAAAAAGGATACAAGGCAGTGGTCGGAGACTTGGAGGGTTGCAATGAGGTTAGTGGAAGAACAGCATCTAGTAAAGATGAGGTCGGCGTATTGCCTGCCTTGTGAGTAGGGGGAAGGTGAGAGGGTGAGGTCAAAGGGAGAGGAGTGGAAAGAAGGAGGCAGAGGAAAGAGTCAAAGGTAGACGTGGGGAGGTTAAAGTCGCCCAGAACTGTGAGGGTGAGCCGTCCTCAGGAAAGGAGCTTATCAAGGCATCAAGCTCATTGATGAACTCTCCGAGGAACCTGGAGGGCGATAAATGATAAGGATGTTAAGCTTGAAAGGGCTAGTAACTGTGACAGCATGGAATTCAAAGGAGGCGATAGACAGATGGGTAAGGGGAGAAAGAGGTGACCACTTGGGAGAGATGAGGATCCCGGTGCCACCACCCCGCTGACAGACGCTCTCGGGGTGTGCGGTACACGTGGGCGGACGAAGAGAGAGCAGTAGGAGTAGCAGTGTTGTCTGGGTGATCCATGTTTCCGTCAGTGCCAAGAAGTCGAGGGACTGGAGGAGGCATAGGCTGAGATGAACTCTGCCTTGTTGACCGCAGATTGGCAGTTCAGAGGCTACCGGAGACCTGGAACTCCACGTGGGTCGTGCGCGCTGGGACCACCAGAGTAGGGTGGCCGGCCCACGGTGGAGCGTTTGTATGGTCTGTGCAGAGGAGAGAACAGGGATAAACAGACACATAGTTGACAGGCTACAGAAGAGCTACGCTAATGCAAAGGAGATTGGAATGACAAGTGGACTACACGTCTCGAATGTTCAGAAAGTTAAGCTACGTAGCAAGAATCTTATTGACTAAAATGATTAAAATGATACAGTACTGCTGAAGTAGGCCAGCTGGCAGTGGGTGCGTTGTTGACACTACACTAATCAAGTCGTTCCGTTGAGTGTAATAGTTTCTGCAGTGTTGCTATTCGGGGGCTAGCAGGCTAGCTAGCAGTGTTGTTTTTACGTTACGTTGCGTTAAAAGGACAATAGATGGCTAGCGAACCTAGAAGATCGCTCTAGACTACACAATTATCTTTGATACAAAGACGGCTATGTAGCTAGCTAAGTAGCTAGCTACGATCAAACAAATCAAACCGTTGTACTGTAATGAAATGAAGTGAAAATGTGATACTACCTGTGAGTGCGACCGGGTAGTTGAGTTCTATACAGAAGACGTTGGCTAGCGTTGGCTAGCTGTTGGCTAGGCAGAGTCACCTACGTTAAGGACGACAAATAGCTGGCTAGCTAACCTCGGTAAATTAAGATAATCACTCTAATCAAGACTACACGCTCTAAACCTAAACAACACAATTATCTTGGATACGATGATACGAAGACAGCAAAGACAGGTAGCTAGCTAACACTAAACTAATCAAGTCAGTTGAGTGTGATAGTTTCTCAGTGCAGCTAATCAGTGGGTTAGCTAGCTGGCTAGTACTACGTTGGGACGAAATACGATAATTACGCAATTATCTTTGATACAAAGACGGCTATGGCTAGCTGAGAAGAATTTGCTAAGATAAGACAAATCAAACCGTTGTGATATAATGAAATATAATGAAAAAGTTATACTACCCGTTGGAGGTGCAGATGGGCTCCAACCGGCCTCTCAAAAAAATACTGGAGGGACGTGTCTCTGGGTCCTGGTAGTTCCATACTGTGAGAGGTGTGTCTCTGCTGGTCCTGGTAGTTCCATACTGGAGAGGTGTGTCTCTGGGTTGGGTTCCATACTGTGAGAGGTGTGTCTCTGCTGGTCCTGGTAGTTCCATACTGTGAGGGTGTGTCTCTGGGTTGGGTTCCATACTGTGAGGGTGTGTCTCTGCTGGTCCCGGTAGTTCCATACTGTGAGAGGTGTGTCTCTGCTGGTTGGGAGGGCCTTTTGTCTTGTTGTTTCAATTCGATCAGTTAGGTGGTGATTGTGTTCCCTAGGTAACAGTGATCAGTTCATTCCTGGGTTGCCTCCCTGGCCACTCAACGTCTTCTTGGCTTTTCTGTATCCTGCTGACCCGGCTCGGCCATGGTGCTGGTGGGGGGTTGGGGAGGGGTAAATATCTCCCTCCTGTAGATCTTCTGGTACCGGAGGGGTGGGGTTGGGGTACCGGCAGGGGAGTGGGTTGGGTACCCGGCAGGGTTGGGGTACCGGCAGGAGGAGGTGGGGTTGGCTACCGGCAGGGGGACTTGGGGTGGGGTACTGGCAGGGGAATGTGGGTTGGGGACCGGCAGGGGGACTGGTGTGGGTTGGTGTGGGGTACCGGCAGGAGGGACTTTGGGGTTAGGTACCGGCAGGAGGACTTAGGGTGGGGTTGGGTACCGGCAGAGGGGGGACGTGGGGTACCGGCAGTGGACTTGGTTGGCTACCGGCAGGAGGGACTTGGGTTGGGTACCGGCAGGGCACTTGGGGTGGGGTAGCGGCAGGTGGACTTGGGGTGTGGTTAGGTACCGGCAGGGGGTATCAGGGGGCACTTGGGGTTTGGAACTGGCAGGTGGACTTGGGGTTTGGAACTGGCAGGTGGACTTGGGGTTGGAACCGGCAGGTGGACTTGGGGTTGGGAACCGGCAGGAGGGTGGGGTTGGGAACCGGCAGGAGGGGTGGGGTTGGGTACCGGCAGGAGGGGTGGGGTTGGGACCGGCAGGAGGGGGTGGGGTTGGGAACCGGCAGGAGGGGGTGGGGTTGGGTACCGGGGAGGGGGGTGGGTTTGGGTACCGGCAGGGGGACTTGGGGTTGGCTACCGGCAGGAGGGGACTTGGGGTGGGATTGGCTACCAGCAGGAGGGGACTTTGGGTTGGGTACCGGCAGGGGGACTTTGGGTTGGGTACCGGCAGGGGGACTTTGGGTTGGGCACCGGCAGAGGGACTTGGGGTGGGTACCGGCAGGAGGACTTGGGGTTGGGTACGGCAGGGGACTTAGGGTTGGGTACCGGCAGGAGGGGACTTTGGGGTTGGCTACCGGCAGGAGGACTTTGGGTTGGAGTACCGGCAGAGGACTTTGGGTTGGGTACCGGCAGGGACTTTGTGTTGGGTACCGGCAGGTTTGTGTTGGGTACCGGCAGGGGACTTGGGGTTGGGTACCGGCAGGGGGACTTGGGGTTGGGTACCGGCAGGGACTTGGGGTTGGGTACCGGCAGGGGGACTTGGGGTGGGGTACCGGCAGGAGGACTTGGGGTTGGGTACCGGCAGGGGACTTGGGGTTGGGTACCGGCAGGGGACTTGGGGTGGGGTAGCGGCAGGGAACGTGGGTTAGGGTTGGGTACCGGCAGGGGGACTTGGGGTTAGGTACCGGCAGGGGTACTTGGGGTTGGGTACCGGCAGAGGGACTTGGGGTTGGGTACCGGCAGGGACTTAGGGTTGGGTACCGGCAGAGGGACTTGGGGTTGGGTACCGGCAGGGGACTTGGGGTTGGGTACCGGCAGAGGGACTTGGGGTTGGGTACCGGCAGGGGACTTGGGGTTGGGTACCGGCAGGGGGACTTGGGGTTGGGTACCGGCAGGGGGACTTGGGGTTGGGTACCGGCAGAGGGGACTTGGGGTTGGGTACCGGCAGGGGACTTGGGGTTGGGTACCGGCAGGGGGACTTGGGGTTGGGTACCGGCAGGAGGACTTGGGGTTGGGTACCGGCAGGGGGACTTGGTGGGGTTGGGTACCGGCAGGAGGGTATCGGCAGGGGCAGTTGGGGTTTGGAACCGGCAGGTGGACTTGGGGTGGGGTACCGGCAGGAGGGGTGGGGTTGGGTACCGGCAGGGGAATTTGGGGTTAGGTACCGGCAGGGACTTAGGGTGGGGTTGGGTACCGGCAGGGGACGTGGGGTTGTACCGGCAGGTGGACTTGGGGTGTGGTTGGGTACCGGCAGGGGTACCAGCAGGGGCACTTGGGGTTTGGAACCGGCAGGTGGACTTGGGGTGGGGTACCGGCAGGTGGACGTGGGGTTGGGAACCGGCAGGAGGGGGATGGGGTTGGGAACCGGCAGGAGGGGACGTGGGGTTGGGAACCGGCAGGAGGACGTGGGGTTGGGAACCGGCAGGAGGGACGTGGGGTTGGGAACCGGCAGGAGGGGACGTGGGGTTGGGAACCGGCAGGAGGGGCGTGGGGTTGGGAACCGGCAGGAGGGGGACGTGGGGTTGGGAACCGGCAGGAGGGGGACGTGGGGTTGGGAACCGGCAGGAGGGGGCGTGGGGTTGGGAACCGGCAGGAGGGGGACGTGGGGTTGGGAACCGGCAGGAGGGGACGTGGGGTTGGCTACCGGCAGGAGGGGACGTGGGGTTGGCTACCGGCAGGAGGGGACGTGGGGTTGGCTACCGGCAGGGGGGGCGTGGGGTTGGCTACCGGCAGGGTTGGTACCGGCAGGGGGACTTTTGGGGGCAGGATTGGGGTGGGATTGGGTACCGGCAGGAGGGAACGTGGGGAACCGGCAGGTGGACTTGGGTTGGGGTTGGGTACCGGCAGGAGGGGGTGGGGTTGGGTACCGGCAGGGGTACCAGCAGGGGCACTTGGGGTGGGGTACCGGCAGGGGGGACGTGGGGTGGGCTACCGGCAGGAAGGAGACTTGGGGTTGGCTACCGGCAGGAGGGAGACTTGGGGTTGGCTACCGGCAGGAGGGGACTTGGAGTTGGGTTGGCTACCGGCAGGAGGGACTTGGGGTTGGGTACCGGCAGGAGGGGACGTGGGGTTGGGTACCGGCAGGGGACTTGGGGTTGGGTACCGGCAGGGGGACTTGGGGGTTGGGTACCGGCAGGGGATTTGGGGTGGGATTGGGTACCGGCAGAGAACGTGGGGAACCGGCAGGTGGACTTGGGGTGGGGTTGGGTACCGGCAGGAGGGGGTGGGGTTGGGTACCGGCAGGGGGTACCAGCAGGGGCACTTGGGGTGGGGTACCGGCAGGGGACGTGGGGTACCAGCAGGGGGACTTGGGTTGGCTACCGGCAGGAGGGAGACTTGGGGTTGGCTACCGGCAGGAAGGAGACTTAGGGTTGGCTACCGGCAGGAGGGAGACTTAGGTTGGGTTGGCTACCGGCAGGAGGGAGACTTGGGTTGGGTTGGCTACCGGCAGGAGGGGACTTGGGGGGTTGGCTACCGGCAGGAGGGGACTTGGGGTTGGCTACCGGCAGGAGGGGTGGGGTTGGCTACCGGCAGGAGGGTGGGGTTGGCTACCGGCAGAGGGGGTGGGGTTGGCTACCGGCAGGAGGGGACTTGGGGCAGGAGGGTGGGGTTGGCTACCGGCAGGAGGGTGGGAGTGGGTTTGGGTACCGGCAGGGGACTTGGGGTTGGGTACCAGCAGGAGGGACTTGGGGTTGGCTACCGGCAGGAGGGAGACTTGGGGTTGGCTACCGGCAGGAGGGAGACTTTGGGTTGGCTACCGGCAGGAGGGAGACTTGGGGTTGGCTACCGGCAGGAGGAGGGAGACTTGGGGTTGGCTACCGGCAGGAGGGAGACTTGGGGTTGGCTACCGGCAGGAGGGAGACTTGGGGTTGGCTACCGGCAGGAGGGAGACTTTGGGTTGGCTACCGGCAGGAGGGAGACTTTGGGTTGGGGTTGGCTACCGGCAGGAGGGAGACTTGGGGTTGGCTACCGGCAGGAGGGAGACTTGGGGTTGGCTACCGGCAGGAGGAGACTTTGGGTTGGCTACCGGCAGGAGGGAGTGGGGTTGGCTACCGGCAGGAGGAGACTTAGGGTTGGGTACCGGCAGGAGGGGACTTAGGGTTGGCTACCGGCAGGAGGAGACTTGGGGTTGGCTACCGGCAGGAGGGGACTTGGTGGGGTTGGGTACCGGCAGGAGGGGACTTGGGTTGGGTTGGCTACCGGCAGGAGGGGTGGGGGGGTTGGCTACCGGCAGGAGGAGTGGGGTTGGCTACCGGCAGGAGGGTGGGGTTGGCTACCGGCAGGAGGGTGGGGTTGGGTACCGGCAGGAGGGGGTGGGGTTGGCTACCGGCAGGAGGGTGGGGTTGGCTACCGGCAGGAGGGGGGGTTGGGGCAGGAGGGGTGGGGTTGGCTACCGGCAGGAGGGTGGGGTTGGCTACCGGCAGGAGGGTGGGGTGGGGTTGGGTACCGGCAGGAGGGTGGGGTGGGGTTGGGTACCGGCAGGGGACTTGGGGTTGGCTACCGGCAGGAGGGAGACTTGGGGTTGGCTACCGGCAGGAGGAGACTTGGAGTTGGTTGGCTACCGGCAGGAGGGGACTTGGGTGGGGTTGGGTACCGGCAGGAGGGTGGGGTTGGGTACCGGCAGGAGGGTGGGGTTGGGTACCGGCAGGAGGGGTGGGGAACCGGCAGGTGGACTTGGGTTGGGTACCGGCAGGAGGGGTGGGGTTGGGTACCGGCAGGAGGACTTGGGGAACCGGCAGGTGGACTTGGGTTGGGTACCGGCAGGAGGGGGTGGGGTTGGGTACCGGCAGGGGGACTTGGGGTCGGGTACCGGCAGAGGACTTGGGGGTTGGCTACCGGCAGGTGGACTTGGGGGCTACCGGCAGGTGGGACTTGGGGTTGGGTACCGGCAGGGGGACACTTGGGGTCGGGTACCGGCAGGGGGACGGGGGGCTACCGGCAGGGGGACTTGGGGTGGGATTTGGTACCGGCAGGAGGGGTGGGGACCGGCAGGGTGGACTTGGGTTGGGTACCGGCAGGTGGACTTGGGGTTGGGGTTGGGGTTGGTACCGGCAGGAGGGGACTTGGGGTTGGGTAGGCAGGGGCACTTGGGGTGGGCTTGGCAGGAGGGGGCGACTGGGGTTGGCTACCGGCAGGGGGACTTGGGGTTGGCTACCGGCAGGAGGGGACTTGGGGTTGGCTACCGGCAGGAGGGACTGGGGTTGGCTACCGGCAGGAGGGACTTAGGGTTGGCTACCGGCAGGAGGGGACTTGGGGTTGGCTACCGGCAGGAGGGAGACTTGGGGTTGGCTACCGGCAGGAGGGAGACTTGGGGTTGGCTACCGGCAGGAGGGACTTGGGGTTGGCTACCGGCAGGAGGGGACTTAGGGTTGGCTACCGGCAGGAGGGACTTGGGGTTGGCTACCGGCAGGAGGGACTTGGGGTTGGCTACCGGCAGGAGGGACTTGGGGTTGGCTACCGGCAGGAGGGACTTGGGGTTGGCTACCGGCAGGAGGACTTGGGACTTACCCGGCAGGAGGACTTGGCTACCGGCAGGAGGGACTTGGGGTTGGCTACCGGCAGGAGGGGTGGACTTGGGGTGGGTTGGCTACCGGCAGGAGGACTTGGGGTTGGCTACCGGCAGGAGGGGACTTGGGGTTGGCAGAGGGACGTGGGGTACCGGGGGGACTTGGGGTTAGGGTTGGGTAGGAGGGGGACTTGGGGTTGGCTACCGGCAGGGAGGGGGACTTGGGTTGGCTACCGGCAGGAGGACTTGGGGTTGGCTACCGGCAGGAGGGGGACTTGGGGTTGGCTACCGGCAGGAGGGGGACAGAGGGACTTGGGGTTGGCTACCGGCAGGAGGGTCCCTGACTTGGGGTTGATGGCTGCCCAGAACCAGTTCCAGTGGGGGACTTGGGGTTGGACTGTACCGGCAGGAGGAGACTTAGGGTTGGCTACCGGCAGGATCATCTGACCACTCAGGGTTGGCTACCGGCAGGAGGGGGACCATTTGGGGTTGGCTACCGGCAGGAGGGGACTTGGGGTTGGCTACCGGCAGGAGGGGACTTGGGGTTGGCTACCGGCAGGAGGGGACTTGGGGTTGGCTACCGGCAGGAGGGGACTTGGGGTTGGCTACCGGCAGGAGGGGACTTAGGGTTGGCTACCGGCAGGAGGGGACTTAGGGTTGGGTACCGGCAGGAGGGACTTGGGGTTGGGTACCGGCAGGAGGACTTAGGGTTGGGTACCGGCAGGAGGGGGACTTGGGGTTGGGTACCGGCAGGAGGGGACTTGGGGTTGGGTACCGGCAGGGACTTGGGGTTGGGCACCTTGGGGTTGGGTACCGGCAGGAGGGTGGGGTTGGGGTTGGCTACCGGCAGGAGGGGTGGGGTTGGCTACCGGCAGGATGGGTGGGGTTGGCTACCGGCAGGAGGGGGGGTTGGCTAGGCAGGAGGGGTGGGGTTGGGTACCGGCAGGGGGACTTGGGGTTGGGTACCGGCAGGGAGACTTGGGGTTGGGTGCCGGCAGGGGACTTGGGGTTGGGTACCGGGGGTTAGGGTTGGGTACCGGCAGGGGGACTTGGGTTGGGTACCGGCAGGGTTGAGGCTGACTGTCGTCTTCCTCCTGTAGATGTCTGGTACCGGCAGGGATGGACTTGGATCCGAAGTTCAGGAAGTTAATCTACTACATGCTGGCCTCCCATCATGCTGCTGTGTCTCTGTGCTAACCTGTACTACCACGGCAGTGGGCAGAGGGACGTAGACTCCCAGACATGCCTTACTCACCCTGATGCCACACACCCCAGTCCCTGACTGGAGCTAGTGGAACCAGTTCTACCAGGAAGATGATGGACCTGCCCAGAACCAGTTCCAGTGGGGGCCACATTCCACAGAGGCACAAGGACAGACAGTTTCCAGACAAGTGACTGTCCACCAATCATAGTCAAGTGACTGTTACTATTCCACAGATCATCTGACCACTCAGCTCTGCACAGCTTCACTTTAGGATTATTCAGACCATTTGTTGCATTTTTTTTTATTTCGTATTTTATGCAATAAATAATCATATTCTGTCTGGCCTGTGAGTTGTTGGTGCACCTCTGTCATAAGCTTTGTTGATAGCTGGCATCTCCTGTGTCTTCTTCTTGGCCACATTCTGATTGTCCCACATTTTCAGAAAAGTGTCTCCACATGGTATTAAAATGTCTCTTATGTCTACGCATTGTGACCAGATTTCCCTTCTCAAGTTATTTGACAGATGATTTATTTTTACTTTGGCTGTGTTTAGTCAGCCCTAATTCTGTTTACCCAGGTATGTGGCAAAAGAGCTGCTCTGATTGGTTAAAAGATGAGACTTGTGCTGCCTGTGCACCTGACTACCTCCGGAGGAGTGTCATGACTCAGTAGCCCCTCCCAGTGATGTGTCATGCCTCTGGTAGCCCTCCCAGTGATGCCTCTGGTAGCCCTCCCAGTGTGATGCCTCTGGTAGCCCTCCCAGTGATGCCTCTGGTAGCCTCCCAGTGATGTGTCATGCCTCTGGTAGCCCTCCCAGTGATGTCTCTGGTAGCCCTCCAGTGATGCCTCTGTAGCCCTCCCATGATGCCTCTGGTAGCCCTCCCAGTGATGCCTCTGGTAGCCCTCCCAGTGATGCCTCTGGTAGCCCTCCCAGTGATGCCTCTGGTAGCCCTCCCAGTGATGCCTCTGGTAGCCCTCCCAGTGATGCCTCTGGTAGCCCTCCCAGTGATGCCTCTGGTAGCCCTCCCAGTGATGCCTCTGGTAGCCCTCCCAGTGATGCCTCTGGTAGCCCTCCCAGTGATGCCTCTGGTAGCCCTCCCAGTGATGCCTCTGGTAGCCCTCCCAGTGATGCCTCTGGTAGCCCTCCCAGTGATGCCTCTGGTAGCCCTCCCAGTGATGCCTCTGGTAGCCCTCCCAGTGATGTGTCATGCCTCTGGTAGCCCTCCCAGTGATGTGTCATGCCTCTGGTAGCCCTCCCAGTGATGTGTCAGGCCTCTGGTAGCCCTCCCAGTGATGTCAGGCCTCTGGTAGCCCTCCCAGTGATGTGTCAGGCCTCTGGTAGCCCTCCCAGTGATGTGTCATGACTCTGGTAGCCCTCCCAGTGATGTGTCATGACTCTGGTAGCCCTCCCAGTGATGTGTCATGACTCTGGTAGCCCTCCCAGTGATGTGTCATGCCTCTGGTAGCCCTCCCAGTGATGTGTCATGCCTCTGGTAGCCCTCCCAGTGATGTGTCAGGCCTCTGGTAGCCCTCCCAGTGATGTGTCATGACTCTGGTAGCCCTCCCAGTGATGTGTCATGACTCTGGTAGCCCTCCCAGTGATGTGTCATGACTCTGGTAGCCCTCCCAGTGATGTGTCATGACTCTGGTAGCCCTCCCAGTGATGTCAGGCCTCTGGTAGCCCTCCCAGTGATGTCTCATGACTCAGGTAGCCCTCCCAGTGATGTCTCATGACTCTGGTAGCCCTCCCAGTGATGTGTCATGACTCTGGTAGCCCTCCCAGTGATGCCTCAGGTAGCCCTCCCAGTGATGTCTCATGACTCTGGTAGCCCTCCCAGTGATGTCAGGCTCTGGTAGCCCTCCCAGTGATGCCTCAGGTAGCCCTCCCAGTGATGTCTCATGCCTCAGGTAGCCCTCCCAGTGATGTCAGGCCTCTGGTAGCCCGTGAAAACCTGCATGGATCAAATGCAATAATTTGCCATATTCTAATAATACTCATGTGCCAAGCTATCGCTACGGTCTTGTGAAACTTCCTTACATGTCACTTGCAACAATTTCAAAGATTTACAGTTATATGAACTCTAAGAAAGTCAGTCAATGGAAATACATTCATCAGGACCTAATCTATGGATTTCACATGACTGGGAATACAGATATGCATGCTGGTCACAGGGGCGTGGGTCAGAGAACCAGTCAGTATCTGGCGTGGGTCAGAGAACCAGTCAGTATCTGGCGTGGGTCAGAACACCAGTCAGTATCTGGGGTGGATCAGAACACCAGTCAGTATCTGGGGTGGATCAGAACACCAGTCAGTATCTGGGGTGGATCAGAACACCAGTCAGTATCTGGGGTGGATCAGAACACCAGTCAGTATCTGGTGTGGATCAGAACACCAGTCAGTATCTGGTGTGGATCAGAACACCAGTCAGTATCTGGTGTGGGTCAGAAAACCAGGCAGTATCTGGTTCCACCATTTGCCTCAAGCAGCGCGACACATCTCCTTCACATAGAGTTGATCAGGCTGTTGATTGTGGAATGTGGTCCTACTCTTCAATGGCTGTGTGAAGTTCCTGGATATTGGGCAGGAACTGGAACACGCAGTCGTACACGTCGATCCACAGCATCCAAACATACTCAATGGGTGACGTGTCTGGTGAGAATGGAAGAACTGGGACATTTTCAGCTTCCAGTAATTGTGTCCAGATCCTTGCAGCATGGGACCGTGCATTATCATACTGAGACATGAGGTGATGACGGGGATGAATGGCACGACAATGGGCCTCAGGATCTCCCCATGGTATCTCTGTTCATTCAAATTGCCATCAATAAAAATGCAATGGTGTTCGTTGTCCGTAGCTTATGCCTGCCCATACCATAACCCCGCTGCCACCACGGGGCACTCTGTTCACAACGTTGACATCAGCAAACCACATGACACCTGCGGTTCTGAGGCGGATTGGATGTACTGCCAAATTCTCTACAATGACTTATGGTAAAGAAATGAACATCACATTTTCTGGCAACAGCTTTGGTGGTCATTTTTGTAGTCAACATGCCAATTGTACACTCCCTCAACTTGAGACCTCTGTGGCATTGAGTTGTGACAACTGCACACTTTAGAGTTGCCTTTTATTGTCCCCAGCACAAGGTAGGGTAGGGCCTGAATGTTGCAGGCCTGCGTATGGTAGGGCCTGAATGTTGCAGGCCTGGGTAGGGTAGGGCCTGAATGTTGCAGGCCTGGGTAGGGTAGGGCCTGAATGTTGCAGGTCCTTAATGTTGCAGGCCTGGGTAGGGTAGGGCCTGAATGTTGCCCTGAATGTTGCAGGCCTGAGTAGGAATACCCTTCGCAATATTGGTAAACCCAGGTCAATGTAAACCTGCCAACACCTGTCTCAAAATGTTAAATCAGAATGTGGACAAGATCAGGACAAAGGAGCAGGTATAACCGGGGATAAAGTGTCGGACGATCGTCAGGCAGTACTAAAACACACCAGAGTAGCAACTGTGGGAGTTTTATTACACATAAATAAACTAAATGCAGATATAATTCACAGTGTCAGATGAATGAGAATCTGTCCTGTTCTTTGTGTGGTCAGTAGGCAGATGGTTCCAACAGAAACACTGGGACCTACAAACTGTAGGATGCTGTTCTGAGGTGAGAATCTACAACGACACTGAGAGCAACCAGAGAATCTAGAACGACACTGAGTGGACAAAACATTAAGAACACTATCCATGACAGACTGACCAGGTGATAGGAACCTTATTAAATCCACTTCAGAGTAGATGAAGGAGAGGAACCTTATTAAATCCACTTCAGAGTAGATGAAGGAGAGGAGACAGGTTAAATCCACTTCAGAGTAGATGAAGGAGAGGAGACAGGTTAAATTCACTTCAGAGTAGATGAAGGAGAGGAGACAGGTTAAATAAGGATTTTATAGCCTTCTGACATGGGGTTGCAACTCAATATTAGGAAGTTCTTTGTCCACTCAGTGTATATCTGTGGCTCTGGCTGCAGTCTTTATAATGGACAGTTTGGAAAAGCCGTTCTGCAACACACTCACTCTCCCTCACACACACGGTCAGGCCGGCCCCCACAGGAGCCCACAATGACATCACAGTCTCACCTCTGACCCAAGAGAACTTCTTCTTGGTTGGGGTTTGAAGGCGGTGTACATACCAGTATTACTGCCATACCAAAGAAAACATTTAAAGGGAGGGGCTTAATGGCCAACTCAGCCAATCAGAAATCATGTCCAAAATAATGTCCACTCTGCTGTTTGATGGGCTCCATCAGTGATGATGTCATCCAGCTCAGTCAGACATCCTGGTTCTCCAGGATCAGATCTGAAGGAGAGAAGAAGGAGGATGAGAGTGATAGAGACATCCTGGTTCTCTTGGATCAGATCTGAAGGAGAGAAGAAGAGAGGATGAGAGTGATAGAGACATCCTGGTTCTCCAGGATCAGATCTGAAGGAGAGAAGAAGAGAGGATGAGAGTGATAGAGACATCCTGGTTCTCCAGGACTAGGATCAGATCTGAAGGAGAGAAGAAGAGGAGGATGAGAGTGGTAGAGACATCCTGGTTCTCCAGATCAGATCTGAAGAGAGAAAGGAGGATGAGTGATAGAGACATCCTGGTTCTGCCAGGATCAGATCTGAAGGAGAGAAGAAGAGGAGGATAGAGTGATAGAGACATCCTGGTTCTCTCAGGATAGGATCAGATCTGAAGGAGAGAAGAAGAGGAGGATGAGTGAGTGTACCTGTCAGTGTGCTGCTGACATTTGTAGGAGAAACGATAAGCACCGCCCCTTAGCTATCCCAGAATCCACCGCCTGCTCCTGAGAGGAGAGTCAGGACCTTGGCAGTAAAGCTGTCTGTCATTGGCTCCAGAGTCTCGGTGGCTCCGCCTTGTGAGGAACCAATCAGGAAGTTCTGCTCTGGCTCCTCCCCTGCATCTCCACAACCAGCTGTGATTGGCAAGAGGCTCTGGAAGAGCTGTGGTCAGAGGTGACCCGTCTGAATGATGACGCTGTCATTGGAACAAAGACCCTCCGTCTGACAACAAAAAAACATGCTGCAATTAAAGTCAGAAAATAATTAGTTTCTATAGGTGTGAACATTATTTTAACAATAACACTAGGACCAGTTCTGAGGGGTATATTACTAACCCCAAGGACTAGTTCACCCAGGGGTATATTACCAACTAAGGACTAGTTCTGGGGTATGTTACTAACTAAGGACTAGTTCACCAGGGATATATTACTAACTAAGGACTAGTTCACCAGGGGTATAGTACTAACTAAGGACTAGTTCTGGGGATATATTACTAACTAAGGACTAGTTCACCAGGGGGTATATTACTAAGGACTAGTTCACCAGGGGTATATTACTAAGGACTAGTTCACCAGGGGTATATTACTAAGGACTAGTTCACCAGGGAGTATATTACTAAGGACTAGTTCACCAGGGGTATATTACTAACTAAGGACTAGTTCACCAGGGTATATTACTAACTAGGACTAGTTCACCAGGGGTATATTACTAACTAAGGACTAGTTCTGAAGGGTATATTACTAAGGACTAGTTCACCAGGGGTATATTACTCAGGACTAGTTCACCAGGGGTATATTACTAACTAAGGACTAGTTCTGGGGTATATTACTGGGGCTAGGTCACAGGGGTATATTACTAACTAAGGACTAGTTCACCAGGGGTATATTACTA
>NW_025746302.1:0-52500 GCF_021184085.1 Oncorhynchus gorbuscha
GTCACAGAGAGGGAACCATGGAAACAGGTTGTGGGTGTGGTTTATCTCTTCCCCACCTGATCAGTCCACTAGTTACCCAACCGGCCAAGCTGTCACAGAGAGGGAACCATGGAAACAGGTTGTGGGTGTGGTTTATCTCTTCCCCCACCTGATCAGTCCACTAGTTACCCAACCGGCCAAGCTGTCACAGAGAGGGTATCATGGAAACAGGTTGTGGGTGTGGTTTATCTCTTCCCCACCTGATCAGTCCACTAGTTACCCAACCGGCCAAGCTGTCACAGAGAGGGAACCATGGAAACAGGTTGTGGGTGTGGTTTATCTCTTCCCCACCTGATCAGTCCACTAGTTACCCAACCGGCCAAGCTGTCACAGAGAGGGAATCATGGAAACAGGTTGTGGGTGTGGTTTATCTCTTCCCCACCTGATCAGTCCACTAGTTACCCAACCGGCCAAGCTGTCACAGAGAGGGAACCATGGAAACAGGTTGTGGGTGTGGTTTATCTCTTCCCCACCTGATCAGTCCACTAGTTACCCAACCGGCCAAGCTGTCACAGAGAGGGAATCATGGAAACAGGTTGTGGGTGTGGTTTATCTCTTCCCCACCTGATCAGTCCACTAGTTACCCAACCGGCCAAGCTGTCACAGAGAGGGAACCATGGAAACAGGTTGTGGGTGTGGTTTATCTCTTCCCCACCTGATCAGTCCACTAGTTACCCAACCGGCCAAGCTGTCACAGAGAGGGAATCATGGAAACAGGTTGTGGGTGTGGTTTATCTCTTCCCCACCTGATCAGTCCACTAGTTACCCAACAAGTTATTTCCAGAGAATCGGATGTGTGTTAAAACTCAGAATGAAATAAACCCTAATAAAGATTTATTACATAAATGACGATGGTGATGATGGTGATGATGATGGTGATGATGGTGGATCTTTGGCATTGAGGTGAATCTGTGCTCCTATCTGATAAAATACTAATTATAACGAGACCCGAGTGTTTTTAAAACCGCATGAGCAGGCTTCAGGATGTTCTAGAACCAGGTTTCAGGATGTTCTAGAACCAGTTTTGAGGACGTTGTAGAACCAGGCTTAAGGAAGATCTAGAACCAGGCTTCCGGAAGTTCTAGAACCAGGCTTCAGGAAGTTCTAGAACCAGGCTTGGGGCCGTTTTAGCTGTGATGGAACCTGACCTTCAATCTATCAGAAACCTTGTCGTTTTAACTCTTGAGAGACTGGTGGAGATGGAGGAAGAGGAGGAGGAATAGAGGAGGAGGAGGGTGTGTTTTCTAGCTGTCAATAGACAAGCTAACTGTCTGCAATAATTGCCCTCTGATGCTCCCAGAACTGAGAGAGGGTTTCCGAGGCTGGAATACAACAGTACTTTTGACGTTGTTTTGTTGCTGATTATTACAACGGTCAAACATTGTCCTGAAGGATGTTCCCTGTCGTCGAAAAATAAAACTTTTTTAAAATTCCTGTGCCGAAGGTGTCTGGTGTGTTTCTTCACAGAGCCCCTTGTGGGATAACAACTATTGACTGTGTTATCAGCAGTCCCCACAGGATGGCGCCAGAGAGCAACATGTCTTTAATATTGACTGTATTCTCAGCAGTCCCCACAGGATGGCGCCAGAGAGCAACATGTCTTTAATATTGACTGTATTCTCAGTAGTCCCCACAGGATGGCGCTAGAGAGCAACATGTCTTTAATATTGACTGTATTCTCAGTAGTCCCCACAGGATGGCGTCAGAGAGCAACATGTCTTTAATATTGACTGTATTCTAAGCAGTCCCCACAGGATGGCGCTAGAGAGCAACATGTCTTTAATATTGACTGTATTCTCAGTAGTCCCCACAGGATGGCGTCAGAGAGCAACATGTCTTTAATATTGACTGTATTCTAAGCAGTCCCCACAGGATGGCGCTAGAGAGCAACATGTCTTTAATATTGACTGTATTCTCAGTAGTCCCCACAGGATGGCGCCAGAGAGCAACATGTGTTTAATATTGACTGTATTCTCAGTAGTCCCCACAGGATGGCGTCAGAGAGCAACATGTCTTTCATATTGACTGTATTCTCAGCAATCCCCACCGGATGGCGCCAGAGAGCAACATGTCTTTAATATTGACTGTGTTCTCAGTAATCCCCACTGGATGGCGCCAGACTAACATGTGTTTAATATTGACTGTATTCTCAGCAGTCCCCACAGGATGGCGCTAGAGAGTACCATGTATTTAATATTGACTGTATTCTCAGCAGTCCCCACAGGATGACGCCAGACTAACATGTGTTTAATATTGACTGTATTCTCAGCAGTCCCCACAGGATGGCGCCAGAGAGCAACATAACTGAGGTGTATAAATCCATCATTTACTCCAAACACTGTTGAGTTCCTTTGGTCTTATAATCAAAGTCGTAGTTTAGTTGTGTCCCCCCCCCCCCCAAAAACAACTGGAAGAAGTTGAAAGGAACTCGTCAGACTTCGTGCCACTTTCGATCATGAAAGAATCTACGCATAATTTATTCATTTTGACCGTTAATTAACTAGACAAGTCAGTTAAGAACATATTTTTATTTTCAATGCTAGGCAGAACAAGGATCGGATAGTGTTGAGCAGAGTAGGGAAGGTTAAGGTGGGGTAGGTTAAGGTAGGGTAGGTTAAGGTAGGGTAGGTTAAGGTAGGGTAGGTTAAGGTGGGGTAGGTTAAGGTAGGATAGGTTAAGGTAGGATAGGTTAAGGTAGGGTAGGTTAAGGTAAGGTAGGTTAAGGTGGGGTAGGTTAAGGTGGGGTAGGTTAAGGTAAGGTAGGTTAAGGTAGGGTAGGTTAAGGTAGGGTAGGTTAAGGTAGGGTAGGTTAAGGTAGGGTAGGTTAAGGTAGGGTAGGTTAAGGTAAGGTAGGTTAAGGTAGGGTAGGTTAAGGTAAGGTAGGTTAAGGTAGGGTAGGGTAGGTTAAGGTAGGGTAGGTTAAGGTAGGGTAGGTTAAGGTAGGGTAGGTTAAGGTAAGGTAGGTTAAGGTAAGGTAGGTTAAGGTAGGGTAGGGTAGGTTAAGGTAGGGTAGGTTAAGGTAGGGTAGGTTAAGGTAGGGTAGGTTAAGGTAGGGTAGGTTAAGGTGGGGTAGGGTAGGTTAAGGTAGGGTAGGTTAAGGTGGGGTAGGTTAAGGTAGGGTAGGTTAAGGTAAGGTAGGTTAAGGTAAGGTAGGTTAAGGTAAGGTAGGTTAAGGTGGGGTAGGTTAAGGTAAGGTAGGTTAAGGTAAGGTAGGTTAATGTAGGGTAGGTTAAGGTGGGGTAGGTTAAGGTAGGGTAGGTTAATGTAGGGTAGGTTAAGGTAGGGTAGGTTAAGGTAGGGTAGGTTAAGGTAGGGTAGGTTAAGGTGGGGTAGGTTAAGGTAAGGTAGGTTAAGGTAAGGTAGGTTAAGGTGGGGTAGGTTAAGGTAAGGTAGGTTAAGGTAAGGTAGGTTAAGGTAAGGTAGGTTAAGGTGGGGTAGGTTAAGGTGGGGTAGGTTAAGGTAAGGTAGGTTAAGGTAAGGTAGGTTAATGTAGGGTAGGTTAAGGTAAGGTAGGGTAGGTTAAGGTAGGGTAGGTTAAGGTAGGGTAGGTTAAGGTGGGGTAGGTAAGGTAGGGTAGGTTAAGGTAGGGTAGGTTAAGGTAGGGTAGGTTAAGGTGGGGTAGGTTAAGGTGGGGTAGGTTAAGGTAGGGTAGGTTAAGGTAGGGTAGGTTAAGGTAGGGATAGGTTAAGGTGGGGTAGGTTAAGGTGGGGTAGGGTAGGTTAAGGTAGGGTAGGGTAGGTTAAGGTAAGGTAGGGTAGGTTAAGGTAAGGTAGGGTAGGTTAAGGTGGGGTAGGGTAGGTTAAGGTAGGGTAGGTTAAGGTAAGGTAGGTTAAGGTGGGGTAGGTTAAGGTAAGGTGGGGTAGGTTAAGGTGGGGTAGGTTAAGGTGGGGTAGGTTAAGGTAAGGTAGGGTAGGTTAAGGTGGGGTAGGTTAAGGTGGGGTAGGTTAAGGTAAGGTAGGTTAAGGTGGGGTAGGTTAAGGTAGGGTAGGGTAGGTTAAGGTAAGGTAGGTTAAGGTAGGGTAGGGTAGGTTAAGGTAGGGTAGGTTAAGGTGGGGTAGGTTAAGGTGGGGTAGGTTAAGGTAGGGTAGGTTAAGTTAAGGTAAGGTAGGTTAAGGTAGGGTAGGGTAGGTTAAGGTAGGGTAGGGTAGGTTAAGGAGTTTATATCTGGCTGAGAGAGAGGAATTTCTGGTAGTAACTCTTGGTCACATCAATCATCAGGTCCTGGGTACATTCTGGGAGCTCTCCTGAAAACAGACCTGGGAGAGAGAGAGGAGGAAGAGGAGGAGGAGGAGGATGTAGAAGAGGAGGAGGAGGAAGAGGAGGAGGAAGAGTGGGGAAGAGACACCAGTTAGAAAGAGTTGAAGACAAATCCATCACTTTTCAGGCTCATTCATCATCTCCAGCACCATACCAGTGTCTACATATGCCAAAATGCTGATGTCATCGAGTAGGAGGTTTTTTACGAGTATGGGGGAGGGGGAGGAAGTAGAGGAGGGGGTAGAGGAGGAGGTGGAGGAGGTAGAGGGGGAGGTAGAAGAGGGGAGAGAGGGGGAGGTAGAAGAGGAGGTAGAGGGGATAGAGGTGGAGGTAGAGGAGGTAGAGGAGGATGTAGAGGTAGAGGAGGATGTAGAGGAGAATGTAGAGGAGAATGTAGAGGAGGAGGTAGATGAGGATGTAGAGGGGGAGGATGTAGAGAGGAGGATGTAGAGGAGGAGGATGTAGAGGAGGAGGATGTAGAGGAGGATGTAGAGGAGGAGGATGTAGAGGAGGAGGATGTCGAGGAGGAGGATGTAGAGGAGGAGGATGTCGAGGAGGAGGATGTAGAGGAGGAGGATGTAGAGGAGGAGGATGTCGAGGAGGATGTAGAGGAGGAGGATGTAGAGGAGGAGGATGTAGAGGAGGATGTAGAGGAGGATGTAGAGGAGGATGTAGAGGAGGATGTAGAGGAGGAGGATGTCGAGGAGGAGGATGTAGAGGAGGAGGATGTAGAGGAGGAGGATGTAGAGGAGGAGGATGTAGAGGAGGAGGATGTAGAGGAGGAGGATGTAGAGGAGGAGGATGTAGAGGAGGAGGATGTAGAGGAGGATGTAGAGGAGGATGTAGAGGAGGAGGATGTAGAGGAGGATGTAGAGGAGGATGTAGAGGAGGAGGATGTAGAGGAGGAGGAGGAGGATGTAGAGGAGGATGTAGAGGAGGAGGATGTAGAGGAGGAGGATGTAGAGGAGGATGTAGAGGAGGATGTAGAGGAGGATGTAGAGTAGGAGGATGTAGAGGAGGATGTAGAGGAGGATGTAGAGGAGGATGTAGAGGAGGATGTAGAGGAGGATGTAGAGGAGGAGGATGTAGAGGAGGAGGATGTAGAGGAGGATGTAGAGGAGGATGTAGAGCAGGATGTAGAGCAGGATGTAGAGGAGGATGTAGAGGAGGGTGATGTAGAGGAGGAGGATGTAGAGGAGGATGTAGAGGAGGATGTAGAGGGTGATGTAGAGGAGGAGGATGTAGAGGAGGATGTAGAGGAGAATGTAGAGTAGGAGGATGTAGAGGAGGGTGTAGAGGAGGATGTCGGAGGATGTAGAGGAGGAGGATGTAGAGGAGGATGTAGAGGGTGATGTAGAGGAGGAGGATGTAGAGGAGGAGGATGTAGAGGGTGATGTAGAGGAGGATGTAGAGGAGGAGGATGTAGAGGAGGATGTAGAGGGTGATGTAGAGGAGGAGGATGTAGAGGAGGATGTAGAGGAGGAGGATGTAGAGGAGGATGTAGAGGAGGATGTAGAGGAGGAGGATGTAGACGAAGGGGTAGAGGGTGATGTAGAGGAGGATGTAGAGGGTGATGTAGAGGAGGATGTAGAGGGTGATGTAGAGGAGGAGGAGGTGTGTTCTGACCTGGGCATCCTGAGAACACGGTGAAGGGAGGAACCACGGTCTCAGGAGGAAGAACTGTGTTGTCTAGGATCTTACAGCAATCCTTCAACACACACCGCCGGCCCTGGAAAACACACACACACACACACACACACACACACACACACACACACACACACACACACACACACACACACACACACACACACACACACACACACACACACACACACACACACACACACACACACACACACCATTAACAACCAAATACAGTGGCGACCGTTGCCTGGAGCAACAGAAACAGTGTTGGAGTGACATTTCATATGTTGACAGAACACACTACCCCCCATTGTGACATCACAACAGAACCTCTACAGAACACACTACCCCCATTGTGACATCACAACAGAACCTCTACAGAACACCACCGTCATGTGATGAAACAAACTACAGTCATGTGACTACCCTGAAATAAACACAATCATGCCAGGGGCTAGCACTGTTCAGACCAGACTAGTAGAACATGAACCCAACTAGACAGAGGCTAGTACTGTTCAGACCAGACTAGTAGAACATGAACCCAACTAGACAGAGGCTAGTACTGTTCAGACCAGACTAGTAGAACATGAACCCAACTAGACAGAGACTAGTACTGTTCAGACCAGACTAGTAGAACATGGACCCAACTAGACAGATACTAGTACTGTTCAGACCAGACTAGTAGAACATGAACCCAACTAGACAGAGACTAGTACTGTTCAGACCAGACTAGTAGAACATGAACCCAACTAGACAGAGACTAGTACTGTTCAGACCAGACTAGTAGAACATGAACCCAACTAGACAGAGGCTAGTACTGTTCAGACCAGACTAGTAGAACATGAACCCAACTAGACAGAGACTAGTACTGTTCAGACCAGACTAGTAGAACATGAACCCAACTAGACAGAGACTAGTACTGTTCAGACCAGACTAGTAGAACATGGACCCAACTAGACAGAGACTAGTACTGTTCAGACCAGACTAGTAGAACATGAACCCAACTAGACAGAGACTAGTACTGTTCAGACCAGACTAGTAGAACATGGACCCAACTAGACAGAGACTAGTACTGTTCAGACCAGACTAGTAGAACATGAACCCAACTAGACAGAGACTAGTACTGTTCAGACCAGACTAGTAGAACATGGACCCAACTAGACAGAGACTAGTACTGTTCAGACCAGACTAGTAGAACATGGACCCAACTAGACAGAGACTAGTACTGTTCAGACAAGACTAGTAGAACACTGTTCAGACCAGACTAGTAGAACATGGACCCAACTAGACAGAGACTAGTACTGTTCAGACCAGACTAGTAGAACATGGACCCAACTAGACAGAGACTAGTACTGTTCAGACCAGACTAGTAGAACATGGACCCAACTAGCCCGACAGGGACAGTGAAATGTTTTCGTTGCGAGCATCACATGACCCAGATTTAGGACCTGAATGTTCCCTCGGCCAGTGTGTGTGTGTGTAACTCTGTGTGTGTGACTGTGTGTGTGTGTGTGTGTAACTCTGTGAGTGTGACTGTGTGTGTGTAACTCTGTGAGTGTGTGTAACTGTGTGTGTGTGTGTGTTACTCTGTGAGTGTGTGTGACTGTGTGTGTGTGTAACTCTGTGAGTGTGTGTTACTCTGTGAGTGTGTGTGTGTAACTCTGTGAGTGTGTGTGTGTAACTCTGTGTGTGTGTGTGTGTGTGTGTGTGTGTGTGTGTGTGTGTGTGTGTGTGTGTGTGTGTGTGTGTGTGTGTGTGTGTGTGTGTGTGTGTGTGTGTGTGTGTGTGTAACTCTGTGAGTGTGTGTGTGTAACTCTGTGTGTGTGTAACTCTGTGAGTGTGTGTGTAACTCTGTGTGTGTGTAACTCTGTGTGTGTGTGTGTGTGTGTGTGTGTGTGTGTGTGTGTGTGTGTGTGTGTGTGTGTGTGTGTGTGTGTGTGTGTGTGTGTGTGTGTGTGTGTGTGTGTGTGTGTGTGTGTTACTCTGTGAGTGTGTGTGACTGTGTGTGTGTGTTACTCTGTGAGTGTGTGTGACTGTGTGTGTGTGTTACTCTGTGAGTGTGTGTGACTGTGTGTGTGTGTGTTACTCTGTGAGTGTGTGTGACTGTGTGTGTGTGTAACTCTGTGAGTGTGTGTTACTCTGTGAGTGTGTGTGTGTAACTCTGTGAGTGTGTGTGTGTAACTCTGTGAGTGTGTGTTACTCTGTGTGTGTGTGTAACTCTGTGAGTGTGCTACTCTGTGAGTGTGTGTGTGTTACTCTGTGAGTGTGTGTGTGTGTTACTCTGTGAGTGTGTGTGTGTGTTACTCTGTGAGTGTGTTACTCTGTGAGTGTGTGTTACTCTGTGAGTGTGTTACTCTGTGTGTGTGTGTTACTCTGTGAGTGTGTGTTACTCTGTGAGTGTGTGTTACTCTGTGAGTGTGTGTGTGTTACTCTGTGAGTGTGTGTTACTCTGTGTGTGTGTGTTACTCTGTGAGTGTGTGTTACTCTGTGAGTGTGTGTTACTCTGTGAGTGTGTGTTACTCTGTGAGTGTGTGTGTGTTACTCTGTGTGTGTGTTACTCTGTGAGTGTGTGTTACTCTGTGAGTGTGTGTTACTCTATGAGTGTGTGTTACTCTGTGAGTGTGTTACTCTGTGAGTGTGTTACTCTGTGAGTGTGTGTTACTCTGTGAGTGTGTGTTACTCTGTGAGTGTGTGTTACTCTGTGAGTGTGTGTTACTCTGTGAGTGTGTGTTACTCTGTGAGTGTGTGTTACTCTGTGAGTGTGTTACTCTGTGTGTGTGTGTTACTCTGTGTGTGTGTTACTCTGTGAGTGTGTTACTCTGTGAGTGTGTTACTCTGTGAGTGTGTGTTACTCTGTGTGTGTGTGTTACTCTGTGAGTGTGTGTTACTCTGTGAGTGTGTGTGTGTTACTCTGTGAGTGTGTGTGTGTTACTCTGTGAGTGTGTGTGTGTTACTCTGTGAGTGTGTGTTACTCTGTGAGTGTGTTACTCTGTGAGTGTGTGTTACTCTGTGAGTGTGTGTTACTCTGTGAGTGTGTGTGTGTTACTCTGTGAGTGTGTGTGTGTTACTCTGTGAGTGTGTGTGTGTTACTCTGTGAGTGTGTGTTACTCTGTGAGTGTGTGTTACTCTGTGAGTGTGTGTTACTCTGTGAGTGTGTGTTACTCTGTGAGTGTGTTACTCTGTGAGTGTGTGTTACTCTGTGAGTGTGTTACTCTGTGTGTGTGTGTTACTCTGTGAGTGTGTGTTACTCTGTGAGTGTGTTACTCTGTGAGTGTGTTACTCTGTGAGAGTGTGTTACTCTGTGAGTGTGTTACTCTGTGTGTGTGTGTTACTCTGTGTGTGTGTTACTCTGTGAGTGTGTTACTCTGTGAGTGTGTTACTCTGTGAGTGTGTGTTACTCTGTGTGTGTGTGTTACTCTGTGAGTGTGTGTTACTCTGTGAGTGTGTGTGTGTTACTCTGTGAGTGTGTGTTACTCTGTGAGTGTGTGTTACTCTGTGAGTGTGTGTTACTCTGTGAGTGTGTGTGTGTTACTCTGTGAGTGTGTGTGTGTTACTCTGTGAGTGTGTTACTCTGTGAGTGTGTGTGTGTTACTCTGTGAGTGTGTGTTACTCTGTGAGTGTGTTACTCTGTGAGTGTGTGTTACTCTGTGAGTGTGTTACTCTGTGAGTGTGTTACTCTGTGAGTGTGTTACTCTGTGAGTGTGTGTTACTCTGTGAGTGTGTTACTCTGTGAGTGTGTGTTACTCTGCGAGTGTGTTACTCTGTGAGTGTGTGTGTGTTACTCTGTGAGTGTGTGTGACTCTGTGAGTGTGTGTGTGTTACTCTGTGAGTGTGTTACTCTGTGAGTGTGTGTTACTCTGTGAGTGTGTGTGACTCACGATGACACAGTTCTTCCCGATGTGAACGTATGATCCGATCTGAGCAGCGTTCACCACACAGTCTTCCTCTATAAACACATGGTCTCCAATGTGCAGAGGGAAGAAGGCCACTCTGGGAGGGGGGGCAAGAGGACAAGGGGTCAGAGGTCATTCCTCTCGAACTCTGTCGTGATGTGCTTCAGCAGTAGACCTAAACAGTAGAAACATGTTTAATTTTTTTAAGTAGCTCATGCTAGAAAAGGTTGGAGACCCCTGGTCTAGAAGAGGATGGAGACCCCTGGTCTAGAAGAGGATGGAGACCCCTGGTCTAGAAAAGGAGACCCCTGGTCTACAAGAGGGTGGAGACCCCTGGTCTAGAAGAGGAGACCCCTGGTCTAGAAAAAGTTGGAGACCCCTGGTCTAGAAGAGGATGGAGACCCCTGGTCTAGAAAAGGTTGGAGACCCCTGGTCTAGAAGAGAATGGAGACCCCTGGTCTAGAAAAGGTTGGAGACCCCTGGTCTAGAAAAGGATGGAGACCCCTGGTCTAGAATAGGTTGGAGACCCCTGGTCTAGAAGAGGATGGAGACACCTGGTCTAGAAGAGGATGGAGACCCCTGGTCTAGAAGAGGTTGGAGACCCCTGGTCTAGAAGAGGTTGGAGACCCCTGGTCTAGAAGAGGTTGGAGACCCCTGGTCTAGAAGAGGAGACCCTGGTCTAGAAGAGGTTGGAGACCCCTGGTCTAGAAGAGGAGACCCTGGTCTAGAAGAGGAGACCCCTGGTCTAGAAGAGGAGACCCCTGGTCTAGAAGAGGATGGAGACCCCTGGTCTAGAAGAGGATGGAGACCCCTGGTCTAGAAGAGGAGACCCTGGTCTAGAAGAGGAGACCCCTGGTCTAGAAGAGGAGTCCCCTGGTCTAGAAGAGGAGACCCCTGGTCTAGAAGAGGATGGAGACCCCTGGTCTAGAAGAGTAGACCCCTGGTCTAGAAGAGGAGTCCCCTGGTCTAGAAGAGGAGTCCCCTGGTCTAGAAGAGGAGACCCCTGGTCTAGAAGAGGAGACCCCTGGTCTAGAAGAGGAGGCCCTGGTCTAGAAGAGGAGACCCCTGGTCTAGAAGAGGAGACCCTGGTCTAGAAGAGGAGACCCCTGGTCTAGAAGAGGAGACCCTGGTCTAGAAGAGGAGACCCCTGGTCTAGAAGAGGAGACCCCTGGTCTAGAAGAGGAGACCCCTGGTCTAGAAGAGGATGGAGACCCCTGGTCTAGAAGAGGAGACCCTGGTCTAGAAGAGGAGACCCCTGGTCTAGAAGAGGAGTCCCCTGGTCTAGAAGAGGAGACCCCTGGTCTAGAAGAGGATGGAGACCCCTGGTCTAGAAGAGTAGACCCCTGGTCTAGAAGAGGAGTCCCCTGGTCTAGAAGAGGAGTCCCCTGGTCTAGAAGAGGAGTCCCCTGGTCCAGAAGAGGAGACCCTGGTCTAGAAGAGGAGACCCCTGGTCTAGAAGAGGAGACCCCTGGTCTAGAAGAGGAGACCCCTGGTCTAGAAGAGGTTGAGCAGAACTCACCCTTTGCTGAATTTTTTGAACGGCCGAATGACACTCCGGCTCTTCACAACACAGTGCCTTCCCACCCTGACATTGGCCAGGTCTCCACGGATTATACAGTCATTCATTACTATAGTCTGGAGGAGACAGGGACGAACAGAGGGAGGGAGGGAGGGAGGGAGGGAGGGAGGGAGGGAGGGAGGGAGGGAGGGGGAGGGAGGGAGGGAGGGAGGGAGGAGGGAGGGAGGGAGGGAGGGAGGGAGGGAGGGAGGGAGGGAAGCAGGGTGACACAGACAGACAGGGAGGGAGGGAGACAGGGAGGGAGACAGGGAGGGACACAGACAGGGAGGGAGGGAGACAGACAGGGAGTGAGGGAGACAGGGATGGAGCGAGACAGGGAGGGAGACAGAGAGGGAGACAGACAGGGAGGGAGGGAGACAGACAAGGAGGGAGGGAGACAGACAAGGAGGGAGGGAGACAGACAGGGAGACTCATGGTTTATTACCTGTATAGTGAACGTAATGTAAAGCCCCAACTGGCCCATCTCATGGTGTAAAGCCCCAACTGGCCCATCTCATGGTGTAATACCGGTGTAGTAATGTAAAGCCCCAACTGGCCCATCTCATGGTGTAAAGCCCCAACTGGCCCATCTCATGGTGTAATACCGGTGTAGTAATGTAAAGCCCCAACTGGCCCATCTCATGGTGCAATACCTGTATAGTAATGTAAAGTCCCAACTGGCCCATCTCATGGTGTAAAGCCCCAACTGGCGCATCTCATGGTGTAAAGCCCCAACTGGCCCATCACATGGTGTAAAGCCCCAACTGGCCCATCTCATGGTGTAAAGCCCCAACTGGCCCATCTCATGGTGTAAAGCCCCAACTGGCCCATCTCATGGTGTAATACCGGTGTAGTAATGTAAAGCCCCAACTGGCCCATCTCATGGTGTAAAGCCCCAACTGGCCCATCTCATGGTGTAATACCGGTGTAGTAATGTAAAGCCCCAACTGGCCCATCTCATGGTGTAATACCTGTATAGTAATGTAAAGCCCCAACTGGCCCATCTCATGGTGTAAAGCCCCAACTGGCCCATCTCATGGTGTAATACCAGTATAGTAATGTAAAGCCCCAACTGGCCCATCTCATGGTGTAAAGCCCCAACTGGCCCATCTCATGGTGTAAAGCCCCAACTGGCCCATCTCATGGTGTAAAGCCCCAACTGGCCCATCTCATGATGTAAAGCCCCAACTGGCCCATCTCATGGTGTAAAGCCCCAACTGGCCCATCTCATGGTGTAAAGCCCCAACTGGCCCATCTCATGGTGTAAAGCCCCAACTGGCCCATCTCATGGTGTAAAGCCCCAACTGGCCCATCTCATGGTGTAAAGCCCCAACTGGCCCATCTCATGGTGTAAAGCCCCAACTGGCCCATCTCATGGTGTAAAGCCCCAACTGGCCCATCTCATGGTGTAAAGCCCCAACTGACCCATCTCATGGTGTAAAGCCCCAACTGGCCCATCTCATGGTGTAAAGCCCCAACTGGCCCATCTCATGGTGTAAAGCCCCAACTGGCCCATCTCATGGTGTAAAGCCCCAACTGGCCCATCTCATGGTGTAAAGCCCCAACTGGCCCATCTCATGGTGTAAAGCCCCAACTGGCCCATCTCATGGTGTAAAGCCCCAACTGGCCCATCTCATGGTGTAAAGCCCCAACTGGCCCATCTCATGGTGTAATACCCGGTGCAGCTTGTTGCTACTTACTTTGCCGTTGAGGACGATGTTTTGACTGCCGCAGAGCACCGACTGCCTGCTCACTTTGTTACCAGATGCCTGACAGGGAGAGAGGACATACAGGTTTACAGACCACCGCTAGATGCTAACTGACAGGGAGAGAGGACATGCTGATCAGTTGGTATAAACAGTAGTGACTCAGATACAGGTTTACAGACCACCGCTAGATGCTAACTGACAGGGAGAGAGGACATGCTGATCAGTTAGTATAAACAGTACTGACTCAGATACAGGTTTACAGACCACCGCTAGATGCTAACTGACATGGAGAGAGGACATGCTGATCAGTTAGTATAAACAGTACTGACTCAGATACAGGTTTACAGACCGCCGCTAGATGCTAACTGACAGGGAGAGAGGACATGCTGATCAGTTGGTATAAACAGTACTGACTCAGATACAGGTTTACAGACCACCGCTAGATGCTAACTGACAGGGAGAGAGGACATGCTGATCAGTTGGTATAAACGGTATGCTGTCTAACTGCAATTCAAGCTGGCTAGCTGGCTGGCTAAGGGACCGAGCTAGCAATGAGTGTTCAGTGCATTGACTGTGCACTGTATATACTAAAAACATTAACAACACCTTCTCTTTCCATGACAGACTGACCAGGTGAATCCAGGTGAAAGCTATGATCCCTTATTGATGTCTCTTTGTTAAATCCACTTCAATCAGTGTAGATGAAGAAGGGGAGTAGACGGGTTAAACAAGGATTTGAGGCATAGACTGTGTATGTGTACCATTCAGAGGGTGAATGGGCAAGACACATATATTGAAGTGCCCTTGAACGGGGTTTGGTAGTAGGTGCCAGGCGCACCGGTTTGTATCAAGAACTGCAACGCTGCTGGGGTTTATCACGCTCAACCGTTTTCACACCTTGTAGAGTCAACAGGAGGCATCCCTGTTGAAGCTTTCTACACCCGTGTGTATCAAGAACGGTCCACCACCTAAAGGACATCCAGCCAACTGGACACAACTGTGGGAAGCATTGGAGTCAACATGGACCAGCATCCCTGTGGAACGCTTTCTACACCTTGTAGTCAACATGGATCAGCATCCCTGTTGGGACGCTTTCTACACCTTGTAGTCGATAACCCTGACGAATTAAGGCTGTTATGAGGGCAAAAGGAGGTACAACTCAATACTAGGAAGGTGCTCATAACGTTTGGTATCCTCAGTGTAAAAACCAATGAGCTAAACGCTAACTTGCTAATCGTTAACGTTATCTGGTCAAATAAACACCGAATTACAAGTTTGTGATTACCGTTTCAATGTATTCCGCCTTGTTGTACAGTATCTCGCACAATTCCATGGTTGTAATGATTTCTGTTTTTAAAATGTACAGAAAACGAGTTGATGTGGTTTTGCTCTGCTGTCAGCCTCTCCCTTCAGACCATACTAGCAGAGCAATGAAACATCGATGATGATGGAAACCTCTTCCGCTCACAAATAATAAATAATATTCAACTAACTTATTTTTTTTTTTTTAATGTGTTTTAAAGAATTAACATAATTTGTTAATGATCGACGAAATAATAATATAATAATATAATATATAATTGTTGTTTTTGTTTTGGTTCTGTTGATTAGTCATGTCTTACGTACAGAACGTAATACCTTGATCGGCGATGCGACAAAATTCAAACAAAGTCACAATTATTACATTATTCCAATTTAATGAAATAAGAAAACGTACCGGAAAGCATTATAATTACGTTATAGCTTAATAAAGAAAAAATCATATTAAATATCGGCGTTATTTAAAAAAAAAAAAAAAACTAGTGCGCATGCGCAAATTTGACCTCCTTTTCCCTTTGACTTTGTGGCTGTGCTATCTAGTGGAAACCAACTTGTCTTCCAAAACGCGTGTTGCACTCTGGGATTGATCCTCCAAAAAACCATGGCGTCCCGTGTCCTCCTAGCGCAGTGTGTCCGCCAGCTCCCCCGGTCTTCCGTGAGACTCTCGTCGGGTAACATTGCCGTGAGAGCCGCAGCTGTCCCGGTCCTATTCAACCCCCGTCCGGTGTCCTTCATCGCCAGCAGTCAGCGGACCCGGTGGATCGAACAAACACGGGTTTGTCTTGAATAACATGGGAGACCATTTAGTCGCTGCTGTGGCCTAGTAGTGACGGATTGTACATTGACCTACCAGTGTCTTTCCAAACTTATAATCTGTAATTAAGTGCCAACCGGTCACTTTGCAAAGCCAAACTCTTTAAAAACCGGGACAAAACCGGGACCGTTTTACTAATTCAACCAAACAGACTCTGTGAAAATGCATAGTTTGAATGGATACATGCATTTATGTTACACAACAACCGACTGTGTCTCCATGTGTTAGCAGCAAAGTAAAGATAAGCTAATTTATCATGTAATCGTTTGATACTTGGCTAGTTTAGTTGAGTACAATTTGAATTATACTTTATGTTCAAACTTTAGTACAATTAAGTACTGTTAGCATAGCTTACTAGCATGTTATATAGTGTATACTAGCTAGATGACAGTCGATTTGACCAATTTTAATGTACTCTAAAGCAAATGTGTTATTTATTATCAATACCGGAGGTTGTTGTGACAGGATGTGACGCACGCATGACTTGTGCACTAACTACAATGCAGTGGACACCTGTAATATTAGCTAGCTATTATCTAGGCTTGAACTAAACTGCTTGATTGGTCAAATGGGTGCATTGTGCAGAAGTGTTTTCAAGCTTGCATCGATAAGTGAATGACCTCTGAACCCATCCTTTCTTCCTTCCTGTCCTCCTTCTTCTCTCTAGATCTCCAGCTCAGTGGGAGTGTTCTGTCGACAGTATGGAGACCTGCCTCCCCCTCACCGTTGAAAGCATTAAAGAACGAGTGATGTACGTCCTCAAGCTCTACGACAAGATCAACCCAGAGAAGGTAAGGACAGATCCGAGGCGCCACGGCTTGTTTTCGAGAGTAGGAATACTGAGTCATTAGTCCAGACGGTTTTACGTTTTTGCAATGACAACAAGAGAGTTTCTATTGGACACATCCTCTCCTGTTTCGTTCCCATTCGCTTCGTCGTGGTTCTGTTTGTCTAGTGAATTTATTCTCCACATATCTAGGATCAGTTTGACATCAACACTCCTTATCGTTCATACATTTATTTATTTTATTATTATTATTTATTTATTTATTATTTATATACAATTTCATCCTGCCAACTAAATATAGTCCCGACACTAATCTAAGGTTGATACCCAAGCTGGCTGGTTGTTCGTTCGATCGGTTCGGTTGCCAGAGACACGACCCAGTTCGTTCAGTCTTTTTGTTCTGTATCTATGGGACACGACCCAGTCGTTCAGTCTTTTTGTTCTGTATCTATGGGAGCCGACCCAGTCGTTCTGTATCTATGGCAACCCAGTCGTTCTGTATCTATGGCAACCCAGTCGTTCTGTATCTATGGCAACCCAGTCGTTCAGTCTTTTTGTTCTGTATCTATGGCAACCCAGTCATTCAGTCTTTTTGTTCTGTATCTATGGGACACGACCCAGTCGTTCAGTCTTTTTGTTCTGTATCTATGGGAGCCGACCCAGTCGTTCTGTATCTATGGCAACCCAGTCGTTCAGTCTTTTTGTTCTGTATCTATGGCAACCCAGTCGTTCAGTCTTTTTGTTCTGTATCTATGGGACACGACCCAGTCGTTCAGTCTTTTTGTTCTGTATCTATCTGTATCGCAACCCAGTTCAGTCTTGTTGTTCTGTATCTATGGCAACCCAGTCGTTCAGTCTTGTTGTTCTGTATCTATGGCGACCCAGTAGTTCAGTCTTGTTGTTCTGTATCTATGGACAAATCTCCGCTGTTGACAACGAAATGTGTAAAAGAAATATGCGTTAATTTTTATATTGAAGATTTTATAAATTGCCTTGCTGGGCTGATGAGACAGTGGACTGCGCAGTCAGATGGAACAGCGTAAATAGGCATATTTTAACGTCAGAGATTATACCCACCCGTTGTATACATACAAAAGTATGTGGATGAGCAGGTGTCCACATACTTTTGGTTATGCATCTCAGGTAGGACTGGTTATACATTTAGGACTGGTTATGCATCTCAGAGTAGGACTGGTTATGCATCTCAGAGTAGGACTGGTTATGCATCTCAGAGTAGGACTGGTTATGCCTCTCAGAGTAGGACTGGTTATGCCTCTCAGAGTAGGACTGGTTATGCCTCTCAGAGTAGGACTGGTTATGCCTCTCAGAGTAGGACTGGTTATGCCTCTCAGAGTAGGACTGGTTATGCCTCTCAGAGTAGGACTGGTTATGCCTCTCAGAGTAGGACTGGTTATGCCTCTCAGAGTAGGACTGGTTATGCCTCTCAGAGTAGGACTGGTTATGTAGGACTGGTTATGTAGGACTGGTTATGCATCTGAGTAGGACTGCAGATCTAGGATGTCTCTGTCTGTCCTGATCTCCTCTGGTCGATCTGTATCCTCAGCTGGCGACGTCGTCCCACTTCCTGAAGGACCTGGGGTTAGACAGCTTGGACCAGGTAGAGATCATTATGGCCATGGAGGATGAGTTTGGTGAGTCTGGCTCCCTGTATCTTTCTGTCTCTCTCTCCCTGTCTTTGTGTTTGACTGTCGGTCTGTCTCTCCCTCCCCGTCGGTCTGTCTCTCCCTCCCCGTCGGTCTGTCTCTCCCTCCCCGTCGGTCTGTCTCTCCCTCCCCGTCGGTCTGTCTCTCCCTCCCCGTCGGTCTGTCTCTCCCTCCCCGTCGGTCTGTCTCTCCCTCCCCGTCGGTCTGTCTCTCCCTCCCCGTCGGTCTGTCTCTGTTGGTCTCCCTCCCCGTCGGTCTGTCTCTCCCTCCCCGTCGGTCTGTCTCTCCCTCCCCGTCGGTCTGTCTCTCCCTCCCCGTCGGTCTGTCTCTGTCTCCCCGTCGGTCTGTCTCTGTCTCCCCCTCCCTGTCGGTCTGTCTCTCCCTCCCTGTCGGTCTGTCTCTCCCTCCCCGTCGGTCTGTCTCTCCCTCCCCGTCGGTCTGTCTCTCCCTCCCCGTCGGTCTGTCTCTGTTGGTCTCCCTCCCCGTCGGTCTGTCTCTCCCTCCCCGTCGGTCTGTCTCTCCCTCCCCGTCGGTCTGTCTCTCCCTCCCCGTCGGTCTGTCTCTCCCTCCCCGTCGGTCTGTCTCTCCCTCCCCGTCGGTCTGTCTCTGTCTCCCCCTCCCTGTCGGTCTGTCTCTCCCTCTCTGTCTCTGTCAGTCTCCCTCCCTGTCGGTCTGTCTCTCTCTCTCCCTCCCTGTCGGTCTGTCTCTCTCTCTCCCTCCCCGTCGGTCTGTCTCTCTCTCCCCGTCGGTCTCTCTCTCTCTCTGTCTGTCTCTCCCTCTCTCTCTGTCTGTCTCTCCCTCCCTGTCTGTCTCTCCCTCTCTCTCTCCCTCCCCGTCTGTCTGTCTCTCTCTCTCTGTCTGTCTCTCCCTCCCCGTCGGTCTGTCTCTCTCTCTTCCTCCCCGTCGGTCTGTCTCTCCATGTCTGTCTCCCTGCTGGTCCATTCGTTGATTTCAATAGGAATGTTCTAGACTAGTCATAATATTTTCATGTCGATAACTTAGTTATTAGGATTAACTAACCCTTTCCACTTCCTACATACCACTGTGGTTAATACCACTGTGTTAACGAATGTGTGTGTGTGTTAAGCCTAATGTGTGTGTGTTAAGCCTAATGTGTGTGTGTGTTAAGCCTAATGTGTGTGTGTTAAGCCTAATGTGTGTGTGTGTGTGTGTGTGTGTTAAGCCTAATGTGTGTGTGTGTGTGTGTGTGTGTGTTAAGCCTAATGTGTGTGTGTGTGTGTTCCTGTTGCTAATGGGTAATGTGTTCCTGCTGCAGGGTTTGAGATCCCGGATGTGGAGGCAGAGAAGCTGATGTCTCCTCAGGATATCGTCCAGTACATCGCTGACAAGAAGGACGTGTATGAATAACAATGAACCAGGAACTACTAACACCCCCAGTGAGTGTCCACGCCGACGACAAGGGCGTAACGCTCTCTCACCATTTAAACAACTATTAAAAAGCCTTGTGTTTCGGCCTTCGTCAGAGCTCTGTCATTCATCTCCAATGACGTCTATCTATCTATCTATATATATATATATATATATATATATAAACAAAAATCCTGGATTGCTGATAATGTTTTGTTTTTGGAGAGACTTTGAAGACACTCAGAAAAATCTGTCCTTTGTAATTGTACAATTACAACAGTATTTCATTTAAACGTTTTTGTTGTTGTAGTGAGGACAGTAACATTAGTACTTAAATAAATATATATATGTTAAGGAAACAGTAACATTAGTTACAAATATTTTTAATTTGTTTATCGGATGTAAAAGCTGTCTGTAATTCAATAAACATGTCGGGGACATTTAGTAAATTAATTTCTATAACGTTCTAAAGTGTTGTTTACAACGGTGGGGGGGAGCCAAGCTGGAGGCCCGGTGGCTTCAACACAATAGTGGGGGAGCCAAGATGGAGGCCCGGTGGCTTTAACACAATAGTGGGGGAGGAGCCAAGATGGAGGCCCGGTGGCTTCAACACAATAGTGGGGGAGGAGCCAAGATGGAGGCCCGGTGGCTTCAACACAATGGTGGGGGAGGAGCCAAGATGGAGGCCCGGTGGCTTTAACACAATAGTGGGGGAGGAGCCAAGATGGAGGCCCGGTGGCTTCAACACAATAGTGGGGGAGGAGCCAAGATGGAGGCCCGGTGGCTTCAACACAATGGTGGGGGAGGAGCCAAGATGGAGGCCCGGTGGCTTCAACACAATGGTGGGGGAGGAGCCAAGATGGAGGCCCGGTGGCTTCAACACAATAGTGGGGGAGCCAAGATGGAGGCCCGGTGGCTTCAACACAATAGTGGGGGAGCCAAGATGGAGGCCCGGTGGCTTCAACACAGCGCCCCCTATTGGTAATTTAGTGACACGCCCCCTATGGAGGCCTGGTGGCTTCAACACAGCGCCCCCTATTGGTCATTTAGTGACACGCCCCCTATGGAGGCCTGGTGGCTTCAACACAGCGCTCCCTATTGGTCATTTAGTGACACGCCCCCTATGGAGGCCTGGTGGCTTCAACACAGCGCTCCCTATTGGTCATTTAGTGACACGCCCCCTATGGAGGCCTGGTGGCTTCAACACAGCGCCCCCTATTGGTCATTTAGTGACACGCCCCCTATGGAGGCCTGGTGGCTTCAACACAGCGCTCCCTATTGGTCATTTAGTGACACACCCCCTATTGGTCATTTAGTGACACGCCCCCTATGGAGGCCTGGTGGCTTCAACACAGCGCCCCCTATTGGTCATTTAGTGACACGCCCCCTATTGGTCATTTAGTGACACGCCCCCTATGGAGGCCTGGTGGCTTCAACACAGCGCCCCCTATTTGTCATTTAGTGACACGCCCCCTATGGAGGCCTGGTGGCATCAACACAGCGCCCTCTATTGGTCATTTAGTGACACGCCCCCTATGGAGGCCTGGTGGCTTCAACACAGCGCCCCCTGTTGGTCATTTAGTGACACGCCCCCTATGGAGGCCCGGTGGCTTCAACACAGCGCCCCCTATTGGTCATTTAGTGACACGCCCCCTATGGAGGCCTGGTGGCTTCAACACAGCGCCCCCTATTGGTCATTTAGTGACACGCCCCCTATGGAGGCCTGGTGGCTTCAACACAGCGCCCCCTATTGGTCATTTAGTGACACGCCCCCTATGGAGGCCCGGTGGCTTCAACACAGGGCCCCCTATTGGTTATTTAATGACACGCCCCCTATGGAGGCCTGGTGGCTTCAACACAACGCCCCCTATTGGTCATTTAGTGACACGCCCCCTTAGAGGGGGTGGCAGGGGGGTGCGGGCCTCAGTCAGGCTTTTAATTTACTCTTCAAAGTGTCCAGATCGACTTGCCCATGGGAAGAGGGGGGTGGGATGTTCCCCCTTGCTGGAAGAGGGGGGTGGGATGTTCCCCCTTGCTGGAAGGGTGGGATGGGATGTTTCCCCCTTGCTGGAAGAGGGGAAGGGTGGGATGGAATGTTCCCCCCTTGCTGGAAGAGGGGAAGGGTGGGATGGGATGTTCCCCCTTGCTGGAAGAGGGGAAGAGGGGAAGGGTGGGATGGGATGTTCCACCTTGCTGGAAGAGGGGAAAGGGGGGTGGGATGTTCCCCCTTGCTGGAAGAGGGGAAGGGTGGGATGGGATGTTCCCCCTTGCTGGAAGAGGGGAAGGGTGGGATGGGATGTTCCCCCTTGCTGGAAGAGGGGAAGGGTGGGATGGGATGTTCCACCTTGCTGGAAGAGGGGGGTGGGATGTTCCCCCTTGCTGGAAGAGGGGAAGGGTGGGATGTTCCCCCTTGCTGGAAGAGGGGAAGGGTGGGATGGGATGTTCCCCCTTGCTGGAAGAGGGGAAGGGTGGGATGGGATGTTCCCCCTTGCTGGAAGAGGGGAAGGGTGGGGTGGGATGTTCCCCCTTGCTGGAAGAGGGGAAGGGTGGGGTGGGATGTTCCCCCTTGCTGGAAGAGGGGAAGGGTGGGGTGGGATTTTCCCCCTTGCTGGAAGAGGGGAAGGGTGGGGTGGGATGTTCCCCCTTGCTGGAAGAGGGGAAGGGTGGGGTGGGATGTTCCCCCTTGCTGGAAGAGGGGAAGGGTGGGGTGGGATTTTCCCCCTTGCTGGAAGAGGGGAAGGGTGGGATGGGATGTTCCCCCTTGCTGGAAGAGGGGAAGGGTGGGATGGGATGTTCCACCTTGCTGGAAGAGGGGAAGGGTGGGATGTTCCCCCTTGCTGGAAGAGGGGAAGGGTGGGATGTTCCCCCTTGCTGGAAGAGGGGAAGGGTGGGATGTTCCCCCTTGCTGGAAGAGGGGAAGGGTGGGATGTTCCCCCTTGCTGGAAGAGGGGAAGGGTGGGATGTTCCCCCTTGCTGGAAGAGGGGAAGGGGGGATGGGATGTTCCCCCTTGCTGGAAGAGGGGAAGGGTGGGATGGGATGTTCCCCCTTGCTGGAAGAGGGGAAGGGTGGGATGGGATGTTCCCCCTTGCTGGAAGAGGGGAAGGGTGGGATGGGATGTTCCCCCTTGCTGGAAGAGGGGAAGGGGGAGTGGGATGTTCCCCCTTGCTGGAAGAGGGGAAGGGTGGGATGGGATGTTCCCCCTTGCTGGAAGAGGGGAAAGGGGGTGGGATGTTCCCCCTTGCTGGAAGAGGGGAAAGGGGGTGGGATGTTCCCCTTGCTGGAAGAGGGGAAAGGGGGTGGGATGTTCCCCCTTGCTGGAAGAGGGGGGGTGGGATGTTCCCCCTTGCTGGAAGAGGGGGGGTGGGATGTTCCCCCTTGCTGGAAGAGGGGAAGGGTGGGGTGGGATGTTCCCCCTTGCTGGAAGAGGGGAAGGGTGGGATGGGATGTTCCCCCTTGCTGGAAGAGGGGAAGGGTGGGATGGGATGTTCCCCCTTGCTGGAAGAGGGGAAGGGGGAGTGGGATGTTCCCCCTTGCTGGAAGAGGGGAAGGGGGAGTGGATTGTTCCCCCTTGCCGGAAGAGGGGAAGGGGGAACCGTTTCAGCAGGGAAATCAATTAGCCTCCAGTGTCATTACCGTTTCAGCAGGGAAATCAATTAGCCTCCCGTGTCATTACCGTTTCAGCAGGGAAATCAATTAGCCTCCCGTGTCATTACCGTTTCAGCAGGGAAATCAATTAGCCTCCCGTGTCATTACCGTTTCAGCAGGGAAATCAATTAGCCTCCCATGTCATTACCGTTTCAGCAGGGAAATCAATTAGCCTCCCGTGTCATTACCGTTTCAGCAGGGAAATCAATTAGCCTCCCGTGTCATTACCGTTTCAGCAGGGAAATCAATTAGCCTCCCATGTCATTACCGTTTCAGCAGGGAAATCAATTAGCCTCCCGTGTCATTACCGTTTCAGCAAGGAAATCAATCCAACACAGAAGAATGACCTGTGCGCAGTGATGTACTTTTTTTTAAAGGGCCATTTCCCAGAAACCCCGTTGACTGTGAACGCTGTAGACGTCGGCTCGAGCAGAAATGACATTGTCAATCGGTGTTGTTTTGAATCGCTGTCTGTTTTTATTCACTAAAACAAAATCTACTTCATCACATTTTAATTAAATGAATCTGTGTTTTACTGAGGTGGAACTTCCTGTTTCTGCTCCTCACAGGATGTCCTGATGATGCTGTCCGACTGGCTGGGCTGGGCAGCGTCTCCCTCCACCCCGCCCACCACTTCATCAGTCCCTCTTCTCCTCCTCCGTTCTCTCTGTGGCAGCCGATGCCTTTTGTCTTGTGTTCCACTGTATTTAATGAAAATGTGTATTTTCCTCCTGAGTTCGGGAGGTGAAAAATAAACATCACTTTTATGGTTGGACTCTTGTTGTACAGCGCCATCTTGTGGTTCAGGGAGTTCCCTCACTAAGCCCCAACCACGCAGCAGTAGAGCAGTTCTGTTTCCCATTCAATAAAATGTTTTTGTAAACCTGCTTTAAAACACAACATTTTGGAAAATACATTTCATAATGATTCTAGAAATGAACCGTTGTGTAGGAATGAATGTGTGTATAAAGTAAGCAAAGAGGGTCATTAACCAGCTATAACCAGCTATAACTCTGTGGTGATTACATAAGACAGCGAAGAGGATCATTAACCTATGTTTGAACCGACTCAGGTATAACTCTGTGGTGATTACGTAAGACAGCGAGAGCCTCTCCAGGTTGTCCGTATCTGGAACTGTCTGCTAAGTGGTAATAAACTATGGTGAGACTTCAGGAGATAATACAGGTATAGTGTGTGTCAGGTATGTGCGCTGGTGAGTTGGGATGAACTGTGAGCGTTCTAGAACTCTCAGTGATAGAACTCGAACTCTCAGTGATAGAACTCTAAGCGATGGAACTGTCTGCTAAGTGGTAATAAACTTCAGGAGATAATACAGGTATAGTGTGTGTCAGGTATGTGTGCTAGTGAGTTGGGATGAACTTTGAGCGTTTTAGAAATTAGACAGAGTGATTTTAATTGAATTGTTTAATGAACACATACAGGAATGGTTCAATTCCTTTGACACCCTAACAAGTGTGTAGGGTGTAGGGCTCTATTTGGGGCCAGAAATGAACAGACGACATCACTGTTAGTCTTTTTATTGAGGGTTGTACCCAAGTTATACAGCTTTTGTGTTCCGACACTACGGCCAGAATGTTTACAAACAGTTATCAATATGTCTAGCGCTCGGTCGGTTGGCCGGTCGGCTCAGCCCAGGAGACCGTCCACCAACCAACCTAATAAACACCTTCAGTACACATTCTCTTTAATAGCACTAAAATAATCACCCAAAAACAAAATGTAAAATAAAACATCACCAAGAAGGAAAAATAATAATAATAATATAATATAATAATAATAATATATGCCATTTAGCAGACGCTTTTATCCAAAGCGACTTACAGTCATGTGTGCATACATTCTACATATGGGTGGTCCCGGGGATCGAACCCACTACCCTGGCGTTACAAGCGCCATGCTCTACCAACTGAGCTACACAGGACCACATATATATCATTATTATTATGAAATAAAAACAATGACAACAGAACGCCAGCATCATCGTGGTCGTCGTGGTGACGACGATGGGAGGAGCCGTGGGATGACGGTGGGAGGAGCAGGCTGGAGTCTCTACCTTGGTTAAACGTTACGTCAGGCCTCTTGTGTTACCAAAATAAGGATTGTCCTTCAGAAAGTGCAGTTTCCCCCCGAACACCCTGAACCCCCCCCCCGCCAGGAAGACACACAACGCCAAAACACTGTCCCTGTAACTGACAAGTCTTTAATTATTAGTCATATTATAGACATGGGGTTTCTCTCTCTGTACATCGTATCAATCAGCCTCCCAAAGCAATGTGCATATTAGGTTTACAGGTCAGGCCGATATTCTACTCTGCATCTCAAGGTGTGAGGCTTCTAGCTGATACAATTCTCAGTGATAAAACGTCTCTATAGAAGTAAAGGAGAGACTTCTAGCTGATAGAACTCTAGAACTCTCAGTGATAGAACTCTAGAACGCTCAGCGATAGAACGTCTCTATAGAAGTAAAGGCGAGACTTCTAGCTGATAGAACTCTAGAACTCTCAGTGATAGAACTCTAGAATTCTCAGCGATAGAACGTCTCTATAGAAGTAAAGGAGAGACTTCTAGCTGATAGAACTCTAGAACTCTCAGTGATAGAACTCTAGAACGCTCAGCGATAGAACGTCTCTATAGAAGTAAAGGCGAGACTTCTAGCTGATAGAACTCTAGAACTCTCAGTGATAGAACTCTAGAATTCTCAGCGATAGAACGTCTCTATAGAAGTAAAGGAGATACTTCTAGCTGATAGAACACTAGAACTCTCAGTGATAGAACTCTAGAACGCTCAGCGATAGAACGTCTCTATAGAAGTAAAGGAGAGACTTCTAGCTGATAGAATGCTCAGCGACAGAACTCTAGAACACTCAGCGATAGAACGTCTCTATAGAAGTAAAGGAGAGACTTCTAGCTGATAGAACTCTAGAACTCTCAGTGATAGAACTCTAGAATTCTCAGCGATAGAACGTCTCTATAGAAGTAAAGGAGAGACTTCTAGCTGATAGAACACTAGAACTCTAGAATGCTCAGCGATAGAACGTCTCTATATAAGTAAAGGAGAGACTTCTAGCTGATAGAACGCTCAGCGACGGAACTCTAGAACGCTCAGCGATAGAACGTCTCTATAGAAGTAAAGGAGAGACTTCTAGCTGATAGAACTCTCAGTGATAGAACTCTAGAACGCTCAGCGATAGAACGTCTATAGAAGCAGCAGTAAATCTAACCTCCTGCCTATAGCTGACCCCTGTGGCTGGTTGGTTGGCTAGTAGGTAGAAAAGGTGATGGCACACATGTTTTTTTAGGAATACCGTGACCTCCTGGCTGCGCTGTGGCACCGTAGTTCCTACAGAGGGCAATCACTGTCTATGAGTCCCTGGTCATCAGTAGTGCAGTAACAGAGGAGACAGGTCTGGAACACTGCCCAGGTCTCCAATCACTGTCTGAGTCCCTGGTCATCAGTAGTGCAGTAACAGAGGAGACAGGTCTGGAACACTGCCCAGGTCTCCACTGTGGACTGGCCTTTATAATATCAACAAACCAACCCCGAATGAACATGGAAGGCTGGATAACACCATTGCATAGTCTCTTTGAGCACCCTACTCCCCCATTACCCTCCCCCCAATCATCCCTCGCTACCTTCCCCAAATCTCCCTCGCTACCCTCCCCCGTTACCCCTCTAACTCCCAGGTCTTTGTGCTGATATATATATATATATTATATATAATAGACTAAAGGCTTTCCCGGGTCATTGTCAATGTAAATGACAATGAGACACGTGATTCCTCCCCAGTCAAGTCTGAACTAAAAGCCACAGAGCCTCATCATGTTAACCAGCGTTGGGAAGGATAACCATGGTAACACGCAGTGCTCGTCTCTCAGATCGAAGACTAATGATCTCAGGATCATACGGTTGGCGGCTCGGCACCTATCAGGGGGATTTGTACATTACAATACATTTGCTCATTGCTTTACACCTAATTTCTTTCAACTTCCTTCTCAACTTTTTTCTTGCAAAAAAAAATACAAATAAAAATGGATTTCAAGCATATAAACGTTGTCCAGCGACAACAACATCGTCCCTTTCCTTCCTCTTCTTCTTCCTTGGTTTGGCATGACAGTAGTAGTGATGACGAAGAACATACCATACTACTACACTGGGTTGAGTTAAACAGAGAGAGGGACAGAGACAGGGACAGAGACAGACAGAGACAGAGAGACAGAGAGTGACAGAGAGACAGAGAGACATAGAGAGCCAGAGAGAGAGCCAGAGAGCTAGAGAGAGACAGAGAGAGCTAGAGAGAGCTAGAGAGAGCTAGAGAGAGAGAGAGAGCTAGAGAGAGCTAGAGAGAGAGAGAGCTAGAGAGAGCTAGAGAGAGAGAGAGAGAGAGAGAGAGAGAGAGAGAGAGAGACAGAGACAGAGAGAGAGACAGAGAGAAGAGAGACAGAGAGAGCTAGAGAGAGCTAGAGAGACAGAGAGAGACAGAGACAGAGAGCAGAGAGAGAGCTAGAAAGAGACAGAGAGACTAGAGAGAGCTAGAGAGACAGAGAGAGAGCAGAGAGAGCTAGATAGAGACAGAGAGAGAGACAGAGAGAGAGACAGAGAGAGACAGAGAGAGCTAGAGAGAGACAGAGAGAGAGACAGAGAGAGACAGAGAGAGACAGAGAGAGCTAGAGAGAGACAGAGAGAGAGGGGGTGGGGGACGACGACACACCAAACAGAGGAGATTAACACTTGGGTTCCACGTCACGTCTCAACAGACAGACGGCTTTGTCCCTCGTCTAACCATCCACTCCGACAGACACACAATAACACCCGGTGATAACTGATCAGAGGGCTTTAGTTACCTGGCCCTGCCCAGACACTGGCCCTTTCTCCCTAAAGGGTTTAAGGTTAGGATGTAGCGAGGAGCCGATCACAGATCTGGGTTCAGGGGACACTTGCACCCAGAACATGGTTTTCCCTGGACAGCTTTGAAGAACCAAATCAGATTCAGAAACACTTTCCTGAGTCAGGCTGAGAGCCAATCGGAACCCTTTCCCGAGTCGGGCTGAGAGCCAATCGGAACCCTTTCCTGAGTCAGGCTGAGAGCCAATCGGAACCCTTTCCCGAGTCGGGCTGAGAGCCAATTGGAAACCTTTCCTGAGTTGGGCTAAGAGCCAATCAGAACCCCTTTCCTGAGTCAGGCTAAGAGCCAATCAGAACCCCTTTCCTGAGTCAGGCTTAGAGCCAATCAGAACCCCTTTCCTGAGTCAGGCTTAGAGCCAATCGGAACCCCTTTCCTGAGTCAGGCTAAGAGCCAATCGGAAACCCTTTCCTGAGTCAGGCTAAGAGCCAATCGGAAACCCTTTCCTGAGTCAGGCTGAGTGGTGGGCCTCTGAAACAGCAACTAGCCTTGTGCTAGCAGCACCATGCTACCCTGACAGGTAGTTAAGCTCATCCCACGTGACAGTGCCCTCTGCTGGGCTAGATCAGCACAGAGACACCCCTCATACCACCACACTACCACACTACCAGCCTGTCTACCTGTCAGAGCACAACAACACACACACACCACAGCACAAGAGACAGACATCCTCCTAGTCAGACAGAGAGACAGACATCCTCCTAGTCAGACAGAGAGACAGACAGCCTCCTAGTCAGACAGAGAGACAGACAGCCTCCTAGTCAGACAGAGAGACAGACAGCCTCCAACCAGACAGAGAGACAGACAGCCTCCTAGTCAGACAGAGAGACCAACATCCTCCTAGTCAGACAGAGAGACAGACATCCTCCTAGTCAGACAGAGAGACAGACATCCTCCTAGTCAGACAGAGAGACAGACATCCTCCTAGTCAGACAGAGAGACAGACATCCTCCTAGTCAGACAGAGAGACAGACATCCTCCTAGTCAGACAGAGAGACAGACATCCTCCTAGTCAGACAGAGAGACAGACATCCTCCTAGTCAGACAGAGAGACAGACATCCTCCTAGTCAGACAGAGAGACAGACATCCTCCTAGTCAGACAGAGAGACAGACATCCTCCTAGTCAGACAGAGAGACAGACATCCTCCTAGTCAGACAGAGAGACAGACATCCTCCTAGTCAGACAGAGAGACAGACATCCTCCTAGTCAGACAGAGAGACAGACATCCTCCTAGCCCTGTCCTCTCTCCTTCCATCTTTAAATAATCCCAAGTGCAAATCCAAATTTCCTCAGTTCAGCGTTTCAATAAAGTTATTATTCACACCTCAGTTCAGCGTTTCAATAAAGTTAATTTTCACAAAAATAAAAAAACTGCTTTCTGATGTTTCATGCAACATTTTGTTGAAACTAAAAAAATAGTGAAATAAGCAATAACACAAGAAATCTGGAATTTAGTAAAACAATTATTATTGTTGATTGAATGATATATTTTTGGTAGAGCAGTTGTTTATCTACCTTGAATACTGGCACATCACTTGCAGGTCATAACAGAGTGATACCCAACTGGGTCTGTGTTGTACGCTAATGCTTTTATCAAGTTACTCAATACAGTCAAGGAACACAACGTCAAAACACACAACTAGCAACTTCTACTAGTCCAATAAAACCACTGGAGAGAAACAGTTTGATTATTTTTGTTTCTATAGATACTAAATGTAATTGATTATTTTTGTTTCTATAGATACTAAATGTAATTGATTATTTTTGTTTCTATAGATACTAAATGTAATTGATTATTTTTGTTTCTATAGATACTAAATGTAATTGATTATTTTTGTTTCTATAGATACTAAATGTAAGTGAAGAAGGTTCTAACGGCGACATCTCCTCCCTGTTTTGAAGCTCTTCACACGTTGCGCGTCGTCACAACGTAAAAACAATCACTATTGTAAACAGCGGGGTAAATCTAAACGCTCCGTTATTCAAATGAATTGTGTTTACGACCACCGACAGGTTACATTCACCCCCCCCTCCTCGCCCTCCCCCCCAGCAGCGACCACAGACAGAGCACCATCTCGGGAGGTACGAGGAAGAAGCCGAAACAAAAAAAAAAAGAAAACACGATTATTATTATTATTATTATTGTTGTTGTTTTTTGTTTACAGATTTACCATCTGTGGCAATGAGAGAGATTTAAACAAGGTCATATATATATATATATATATATATATATATATATATATATATATATATATATATATATATATATATATATATATATATATATATATATATATATATATAGATCATCATCACATTATTCATTTTTAAAAAATGTTGACGTTGTGACACGGACAGAATTAAGCCCCTCCTCCCGTGTCTGTAGTCCTTGTGATTGGCTACAATATGCATAGATACAGGGATCAGCTTTATGGTTCAGTCCCACACACACACACACACACTGGGAGGACAGTGGCGAGGAGGAGGAGGAAGCACGTCGATTTCTCTACCTTTTCGTAAGACAGCATTTTTTTGGGGGGTGCAGAGCTCTTCCAAGCAGGTATTTTGGCAGAGAACAAACTAACTCACACAACCAGAAGTCGTTTCAGTGCTAGAAGACAAGGAGAGGATCTGGGGAGACACGGACCGACCCCCACAGTCAGGACACGGACCGACCCCACAGTCAGGACACTGACCGACCCCACAGTCAGGACACTGACCGACCCCACAGTCAGGACACTGACCGACCCCACAGTCAGGACACTGACCGACCCCACAGTCAGGACACTGACCGACCCCACAGTCAGGACACTGACCGACCCCACAGTCAGGACACAGTCAGGACACGGACCGACCCCACAGTCAGGACACGGACCGACCCCACAGTCAGGACACTGACCGACCCCACAGTCAGGACACGGACCGGACCCCACAGTCAGGACACGGACCGACCCCACAGTCAGGACACTGACCGACCCCACAGTCAGGACACTGACCGACCCCACACCAGATCAGAACATAGTTCCCAGAGTTTCAGCATCGTCTTCGTCCTCTATAGAGTTGTGGTATAGATTTTTTCATTTTTTAAACATTTATTTTTACTTTTTATATATTTTTTCTAGCGATTTTATTTAATTTTAATATTTTTTTTTGTATTTTATTTTTGTATTTTTTTTCAAATTGTTTTTAAAATGAAGGAAGATGACCACCCACCTGTCGCCCTCCTAAGGGCCTGTAAACAAGAGGCCGTCTCCATAACAACCGGACAACGTCGCCATAACATCCGGACAACGTCGCCATAACAACCGGACAACGTCGCCATAACAACCGGACAACGTCGCCATAACAACCGGACAACGTCGCCATAACAACCGGACAACGTCGCCATAACAACCGGAGACTGCCTCCAATCACAACAATAGGCTGGTCTCTAACAACAAGTTCTGCCCCTGTTGTCATAGTGTCCCCCCCAGTCTGGCAGGGCGGGGCTCCAGTCACAGCTGAGATTACAGTCCTTTACACTGAGCAGAGACTCACGTTCTTTACTTATAAAACACAACAACATTGGTGCAAATACTTCTGTCTTTTAAACATCGAAAACGAGCCATAAATCAGCATCTCTTATATCGTTAAACTGCTTCTCCACAATACCACCGGAAGGTATTTGTGCCAAGGCAGAGGAGAGCACACACACACACACACACACACACACACACACACACACACACACACACACACACACACACACACACACACACAGTAAGAACGTCCTTGAGTAAACGGCTACATTGGAACTGGCAGCCCCCTCTGTATTGCAGATTAAACACTGAGATAAAAATAACGTTTCAGTGCAAAGTGGAAGAAACAAAACAACAAAACAACTAAAATAAAACACATAAATGATTGGAATTCCAATAACAGGGATGAAATAGACAAAAAGCTTTTTTGTTGAGTTTTGTTTTTAGGTTTCAGTTTTGAAGCATAATAAGGCATTTCCTTCACATTCTAGAATTGTCCTGCGTGATTCAAGTATACCAACTGATATGTGTGTTGTTTAGGAGGGCGAAAAACCAACGTGGATATATGTGCAGGGGAAAAAACATAACGCATTTTCCACAGGGTGACCCCCTACTTCCTGTATGTATTTTCCACAGGGTGACCCCCCTACTTCCTGTATGTATTTTCCACAGGGTGACCCTCCCCCCTACTTCCTGTATGTATTTTCACAGGGTGACCCCCCTACTTCCTGTATGTATTTTTCACAGGGTGACCCCCCCCTACTTCCTGTATGTATTTTCCACAGGGTGACTCCCCCTACTTCCTGTATGTATTTTCCACAGGGTGACCCCCTACTTCCTGTATGTATTTTCCACAGGGTGACCCCCCTACTTCCTGTATGTATTTTCCACAGGGTGACCCCCCCTACTTCCTGTATGTATTTTCCACAGGGTGAGCCCCCTCCCCCCTACTTCCTGTACGTATTTTCCACAGGGTGACCCTCCCCCCTACTTCCTGTACGTATTTTCCACAGGGTGACCCTCCCCCTACTTCCTGTACGTATTTTCCACGGGTGACCCCCCACCCTACTTCCTGTATGTATTTTCCACGGAGTGACCCCCTTCCTGTATATTTGTAAGTGAGAAGGAGCCATTTTGTTTTTTGGTCTTGGGACTTTTTTTTCTTTGTGTTTGAGACTAATACCAATCCTAATCCTAATCCTAATACTAATATACCAATCCTAATCCTAATCCTAATACTAATCCTAATCCTAATCCTAATCCTAATACTAATCCTAATCCTAATCCTAATACTAATCCTAATCCTAATCCTAATCCTAATACTAATCCTAATACTAATCCTAATCCTAATCCTAATCCTAATCCTAATCCAGCGTTTGACACTCGACTGACACGGGCTTTACATGGAGTCCCCGCCCCCTGTCAGGTGATCCACGGGGAGGAAGGAGCTGATTGGAGAAGGGCTGTTGATCCTCCCGCCCTCGCTGGCGCCCCATAGGCTAGTGGAATAGTTCAACCCGCCCCAAAGGGAGGAGCTATGGAGGTCGCTGACGTTCCATTGACTGGGCTCCGGGGCGCGGCTGGGGAAGGGGTGGGAACCCTCCAAGGCTCCGCCCATTCGGCTCTGAGAGGAGCCAATGGCCTGCCAGCCCGGGGAGGCAGCGGCCAATGACTGACCTTGTGCAAAGAAACGGTTGATTTCCTCCTCACTGGCAAACTCAGCCAGAATGGTAGTGTTCCCTAGTACGCACCTGAGGAGAGAGAGAAGAAAGAGGGCGATGAAGAGGAGAGAGGGCGGCGAAGAGGAGAGAGAGGGCGGCGAAGGAGAGAGAGGGCGACGAAGAGGAGAGAGAGGGCGACGAAGAGAGAGAGAGGGCGACGAAGAGGAGAGAGAGGCGACGAAGAGGAGAGAGAGGGCGACGAAGAGGAGAGAGAGGGCGACGAAGAGGAGAGAGAGGGCGACGAAGAGGAGAGAGAGGGCGACGAAGAGGAGAGAGAGGGCGACGAAGAGGAGAGAGAGGGCGACGAAGAGGAGAGAGAGGGCGACGAAGAGGAGAGAGAGGGCGACGAAGAGGAGAGACGAAGAGGAGAGAGGGTGATGAAGAGGAGAGAGGGTGATGAAGAGGAGAGAGAGCGAGGGATGAAGAGAAGGAGGGAGTTGCATGTGTGTGTATAATTGTCTTACATGTGCAGACTCTTCTGTGCCTTGGCTGCCTCGTCCTTGGAGCTGTAACACACGACAGCATTGCCCTGCGGCAGGTTGAGGTGGAATGTAATCAGAGGACCATGTTGCATACAGAGAGTCCTCAGAGTAGAACCATCCATCTGGGGAGAGGAGAGGGGAGAGGAGAAGGAGAGGAGAGGAGAGAGGAGGGGAGGAGAGGAGAGGGGAGGGAGGGGAGGGAGAGGGGAGAGGAGAAAGGAGAGGAGAGAGGAGAGAGGAGAAAGGAGAGGAGAAAGGAGAGGGAGAAAGGAGAGAGAGAGGAGAGGAGAGAGGAGAGAGGAGAGAGGGAGGAGAAAGGAGAGGAGAAAGAGAGAGGGAGAAAGGAGAGGAGAGAGGGAGTTGAGAGGGTGGGAGAGGAGAAAGGAGAGAGGAGAGGAGAGAGGAGAGGGGAGGAGAGGGGAGGAGAGGGGAGGTAAGAGGAGGAGAGAGGAGAGAGGAGGTTGAGGGAGGAGAGGGAGAGGAGAGGGAGGGGAGGAGAGGAGAGGGAGGGGAGGGGGGGGAGAGGAGAAAGGAGAGGAGAAAGGAGAGGAGAGAGGAGAGGGAGAGAGGAGAGGAGAGAGGAGAGGGAGGAGGAGAGGAGAGGGGAGGAGAAAGGAGAAGAGAAAGGAGAGGAGAGAGGAGGAGAGGAGAGGGAGGGGGAGGGGAGGGAGAGAGAGGAGAAAGGAGAGGAGAAAGGAGAGGAGAGGGGAGAGGAGAGGGGAGGGGAGGAGAAAGGAGAGGAGAGAGAGGAGGGAGAGGAGAGAGGAGGAGAGGAGAGGGGAGGAGAGGAGAAAGGAGAGGAGAAAGGAGAGGAGAAAGGAGAGGGAGAAAGGAGAGGAGAAAGGAGAGGAGAAAGGAGAGGAGAGAGGAGAGGGGAGGAGAGGGGAGGAGAGGAGAGAGGAGAAAGGAGAGGAGAAGGAGAGAGGAGAGAGGAGAGGAGAGGGAGGAGAGGAGAGAGGGGAGGAGAAAGGAGAGGAGAGAGGAGAAAGGAGAGGAGAGGGGAGGGGAGGGGGAGGGAGAGGAGGAGGAGGGGAGGAGAGGGGAGGGGAGGGAGGGGAGGGAGAAAGGAGAGGAGAAAGGAGAGGAGAGGAGAGGAGAGGGGAGAGGAGAAAGGGAGAGGAGAGAGGAGAAAGGAGAGGAGAGAGGGGGGAGGAGAGGGGAGGGGAGGAGAGGGGAGGAGAGGGGAGGAGAGGAGAGAGGGGAGGAGAGAGGGGAGAGGGGAGGGGGAGAGGGGGAGGGGAGAGGAGATGAGGGGAGGGAGGAGATGAGGGGAGGGAGAGGGAGGAGGGAGGAGATGAGGGGAGGGAGAGGAGGAGGGGAGGGGATGAGGGGAGGGAGAGGAGGAGGAGGGAGGGGATGAGGGGAGGGGAGGAGATGAGGGGAGGGAGGGGAGGAGGGAGGGGATGAGGGGAGGAGGGGAGAGGAGATGAGGGGGAGGGAGGGGAGGAGGGAGGGAGAGGGAGGGGGAGGAGGGAGAGGAGAGGAGGGGAGGAGGGAGAGGAGAGGAGGGGAGAGGAGGGGAGAGGAGAGGGGGGAGGAGAGGAGGGAGGAGATGAGGGAGGAGATGAGGGAAGGAGGGGAGGAGGAGAGGAGGGAGGAGATGAGGGAAGGAGGAGAGGAGGGAGGAGAAGTTAAGAAATGGAAGTAACAGCCTTGACAGTCACTAGTCCCTTGGTAGTCCTCCTAAAAGCAGCCAACCAGTCACTAGTCCCTTGGTAGTCCTCCTAAAAGCAGCCAACCAGTCACTAGTCCCTTGGTAGTCCTCCTAAAAGCAGCCAACCAGTCACTAGCCCCTTGGTAGTCCTCCAACCAGTCACTAGTCCCTTGGTAGTCCTCCTAAAAGCAGCCAACCAGTCACTAGTCCCTTGGTAGTCCTCCTAAAAGCAGCCAACCAGTCACTAGTCCCTTGGTAGTCCTCCAACCAGTCACTAGTCCCTTGGTAGTCCTCCTAAAAGCAGCCAACCAGTCACTAGTCCCTTGGTAGTCCTCCTAAAAGCAGCCAACCAGTCACTAGTCCCTTGGTAGTCCTCCAACCAGTCACTAGCCCCTTGGTAGTCCTCCAACCAGTCACTAGCCCCTTGGTAGTCCTCCTAAAAGCAGCCAACCAGTCACTAGTCCCTTGGTAGTCCTCCAACCAGTCACTAGTCCCTTGGTAGTCCTCCAACCAGTCACTAGTCCCTTGGTAGTCCTCCAACCAGTCACTAGTCCCTTGGTAGTCCTCCAACCAGTCACTAGTCCCTTGGTAGTCCTCCTAAAAGCAGCCAACCAGTCACTAGTCCCTTGGTAGTCCTCCAACCAGTCACTAGTCCCTTGGTAGTCCTCCAACCAGTCACTAGCCCCTTGGTAGTCCTCCAACCAGTCACTAGTCCCTTGGTAGTCCTCCAACCAGTCACTAGTCCCTTGGTAGTCCTCCAACCAGTCACTAGTCCCTTGGTAGTCCTCCAACCAGTCACTAGCCCCTTGGTAGTCCTCCAACCAGTCACTAGTCCCTTGGTAGTCCTCCAACCAGTCACTAGTCCCTTGGTAGTCCTCCAACCAGTCACTAGTCCCTTGGTAGTCCTCCAACCAGACACTAGTCCCTTGGTAGTCCTCCAACCAGTCACTAGTCCCTTGGTAGTCCTCCAACCAGTCACTAGTCCCTTGGTAGTCCTCCAACCAGTCACTAGTCCCTTGGTAGTCCTCCAACCAGTCACTAGCCCCTTGGTAGTCCTCCAACCAGTCACTAGCCCCTTGGTAGTCCTCCAACCAGTCACTAGCCCCTTGGTAGTCCTCCAACCAGTCACTAGCCCCTTGGTAGTCCTCCAACCAGTCACTAGCCCCTTGGTAGTCCTCCAACCAGTCACTAGTCCCTTGGTAGTCCTCCAACCAGTCACTAGTCCCTTGGTAGTCCTCCAACCAGTCACTAGTCCCTTGGTAGTCCTCCAACCAGTCACTAGTCCCTTGGTAGTCCTCCAACCAGTCACATGTCCCTTGGTAGTCCTCCAACCAGTCACTAGTCCCTTGGTAGTCCTCCTAAAAGCAGCCAACCAGTCACTAGTCCCTTGGTAGTCCTCCAACCAGTCACTAGTCCCTTGGTAGTCCTCCAACCAGTCACTAGTCCCTTGGTAGTCCTCCAACCAGTCACTAGTCCCTTGGTAGTCCTCCAACCAGTCACATGTCCCTTGGTAGTCCTCCAACCAGTCACTAGTCCCTTGGTAGTCCTCCAACCAGTCACTAGTCCCTTGGTAGTCCTCCTAAAAGCAGCCAACCAGTCACTAGCCCCTTGGTAGTCCCTCCTAAAAGCAGCCAACCAGTCACTAGCCCCTTGGTAGTCCCTCCTAAAAGCAGCCAACCAGTCACTAGTCCCTTGGTAGTCCTCCAACCAGTCACTAGTCCCTTGGTAGTCCTCCTAAAAGCAGCCAACCAGTCACTAGTCCCTTGGTAGTCCTCCAACCAGTCACTAGTCCCTTGGTAGTCCTCCTAAAAGCAGCCAACCAGTCACTAGTCCCTTGGTAGTCCTCCAACCAGTCACTAGTCCCTTGGTAGTCCTCCTATAAGCAGCCAACCAGTCACTAGTCCCTTGGTAGTCCTCCAACCAGTCACTAGTCCCTTGGTAGTCCTCCAACCAGTCACTAGTCCCTTGGTAGTCCTCCAACCAGTCACTAGTCCCTTGGTAGTCCTCCAACCAGTCACTAGTCCCTTGGTAGTCCTCCTAAAAGCAGCCAACCAGTCACTAGTCCCTTGGTAGTCCTCCAACCAGTCACTAGTCCCTTGGTAGTCCTCCTAAAAGCAGCCAACCAGTCACTAGTCCCTTGGTAGTCCTCCAACCAGTCACTAGTCCCTTGGTAGTCCTCCTAAAAGCAGCCAACCAGTCACTAGTCCCTTGGTAGTCCTCCAACCAGTCACTAGTCCCTTGGTAGTCCTCCAACCAGTCACATGTCCCTTGGTAGTCCTCCAACCAGTCACTAGTCCCTTGGTAGTCCTCCTAAAAGCAGCCAACCAGTCACTAGTCCCTTGGTAGTCCTCCAACCAGTCACTAGTCCCTTGGTAGTCCTCCAACCAGTCACTAGTCCCTTGGTAGTCCTCCAACCAGTCACTAGTCCCTTGGTAGTCCTCCAACCAGTCACATGTCCCTTGGTAGTCCTCCAACCAGTCACTAGTCCCTTGGTAGTCCTCCAACCAGTCACTAGTCCCTTGGTAGTCCTCCAACCAGTCACTAGCCCCTTGGTAGTCCTCCAACCAGTCACTAGCCCCTTGGTAGTCCTCCAACCAGTCACTAGCCCCTTGGTAGTCCTCCAACCAGTCACTAGCCCCTTGGTAGTCCTCCAACCAGTCACTAGCCCCTTGGTAGTCCTCCAACCAGTCACTAGTCCCTTGGTAGTCCTCCAACCAGTCACTAGTCCCTTGGTAGTCCTCCAACCAGTCACTAGTCCCTTGGTAGTCCTCCAACCAGTCACTAGTCCCTTGGTAGTCCTCCAACCAGTCACATGTCCCTTGGTAGTCCTCCAACCAGTCACTAGTCCCTTGGTAGTCCTCCTAAAAGCAGCCAACCAGTCACTAGTCCCTTGGTAGTCCTCCAACCAGTCACTAGTCCCTTGGTAGTCCTCCAACCAGTCACTAGTCCCTTGGTAGTCCTCCAACCAGTCACTAGTCCCTTGGTAGTCCTCCAACCAGTCACATGTCCCTTGGTAGTCCTCCAACCAGTCACTAGTCCCTTGGTAGTCCTCCAACCAGTCACTAGTCCCTTGGTAGTCCTCCTAAAAGCAGCCAACCAGTCACTAGCCCCTTGGTAGTCCCTCCTAAAAGCAGCCAACCAGTCACTAGCCCCTTGGTAGTCCCTCCTAAAAGCAGCCAACCAGTCACTAGTCCCTTGGTAGTCCTCCAACCAGTCACTAGTCCCTTGGTAGTCCTCCTAAAAGCAGCCAACCAGTCACTAGTCCCTTGGTAGTCCTCCAACCAGTCACTAGTCCCTTGGTAGTCCTCCTAAAAGCAGCCAACCAGTCACTAGTCCCTTGGTAGTCCTCCAACCAGTCACTAGTCCCTTGGTAGTCCTCCTATAAGCAGCCAACCAGTCACTAGTCCCTTGGTAGTCCTCCAACCAGTCACTAGTCCCTTGGTAGTCCTCCAACCAGTCACTAGTCCCTTGGTAGTCCTCCAACCAGTCACTAGTCCCTTGGTAGTCCTCCAACCAGTCACTAGTCCCTTGGTAGTCCTCCTAAAAGCAGCCAACCAGTCACTAGTCCCTTGGTAGTCCTCCAACCAGTCACTAGTCCCCTCCTAAAAGCAGCCAACCAGTCACTAGTCCCTTGGTAGTCCTAAAAGCAGCCAACCAGTCACTAGTCCAACCAGTCCTTGGTAGTCCTCCTAAAAGCAGCCAACCAGTCACTAGTCCCTTGGTAGTCCTCCAACCAGTCACTAGTCCCTTGGTAGTCCTCCAACCAGTCACATGTCCCTTGGTAGTCCTCCAACCAGTCACTAGTCCCTTGGTAGTCCTCCTAAAAGCAGCCAACCAGTCACTAGTCCCTTGGTAGTCCTCCAACCAGTCACTAGTCCCTTGGTAGTCCTCCAACCAGTCACTAGTCCTTGGTAGTCCTCCAACCAGTCACTAGTCCCTTGGTAGTCCTCCAACCAGTCACATGTCCCTTGGTAGTCCTCCAACCAGTCACTAGTCCCTTGGTAGTCCTCCAATCAGTCACTAGTCCCTTGGTAGTCCTCCTAAAAGCAGCCAACCAGTCACTAGCCCCTTGGTAGTCCCTCCTAAAAGCAGCCAACCAGTCACTAGCCCCTTGGTAGTCCCTCCTAAAAGCAGCCAACCAGTCACTAGTCCCTTGGTAGTCCTCCAACCAGTCACTAGTCCCTTGGTAGTCCTCCTAAAAGCAGCCAACCAGTCACTAGTCCCTTGGTAGTCCTCCAACCAGTCACTAGTCCCTTGGTAGTCCTCCTAAAAGCAGCCAACCAGTCACTAGTCCCTTGGTAGTCCTCCAACCAGTCACTAGTCCCTTGGTAGTCCTCCTAAAAGCAGCCAACCAGTCACTAGTCCCTTGGTAGTCCTCCAACCAGTCACTAGTCCCTTGGTAGTCCTCCAACCAGTCACTAGTCCTTGGTAGTCCTCCAGCAGTCACCAGTCACTAGTCCCTTGGTAGTCCTCCAACCAGTCACTAGTCCCTTGGTAGTCCTCCAACCAGTCACTAGTCCCTTGGTAGTCCTCCAACCAGTCACTAGTCCCTTGGTAGTCCTCAACCAGTCACTGTCCCTTGGTAGTCCTCAACCAGTCACTAGTCCCTTGGTAGTCCTCCAACCAGTCACTAGTCCCTTGGTAGTCCTCCTAAAAGCAGCCAACCAGTCACTAGTCCCTTGGTAGTCCTCCAGTCACTAGCCCCTTGGTAGCCAACCAGTCACTAGCCCCTTGGTAGTCCTCCTAAAAGCAGCCAACCAGTCACTAGTCCCTTGGTAGTCCTCCAACCAGTCACTAGTCCCTTGGTAGTCCTCCTACTAAGCAGCCAACCAGTCACTAGTCCCTTGGTAGTCCTCCAACCAGTCACTAGTCCCTTGGTAGTCCTCCAACCAGTCACTAGTCCCTTGGTAGTCCTCCTCCAACCAGTCACTAGTCCCTTGGTAGTCCTCCAACCAGTCACTAGTCCCTTGGTAGTCCTCCAAGCCAACCAGTCACTAGTCCCTTGGTAGTCCTCCAACCAGTCACTAGTCCCTTGGTAGTCCTCCTAAAAGCAGCCAACCAGTCACTAGTCCCTTGGTAGTCCTCCAACCAGTCACTAGTCCCTTGGTAGTCCCAACCAGTCACTAGTCCCTTGGTAGTCCTCCAACCAGTCACTAGTCCCTTGGTAGTCCTCCAACCAGTCACATGTCCCTTGGTAGTCCTCCAACCAGTCACTAGTCCCTTGGTAGTCCTCCTAAAAGCAGCCAACCAGTCACTAGTCCCTTGGTAGTCCTCCAACCAGTCACTAGTCCCTTGGTAGTCCTCCAACCAGTCACTAGTCCCTTGGTAGTCCTCCAACCAGTCACTAGTCCCTTGGTAGTCCTCCAACCAGTCACATGTCCCTTGGTAGTCCTCCAACCAGTCACTAGTCCTTGGTAGTCCTCCAACCAGTCACTAGTCCCTTGGTAGTCCTCCTAAAGCAGCCAACCAGTCACTAGCCCCTTGGTAGTCCCTCCTAAAAGCAGCCAACCAGTCACTAGCCCCTTGGTAGTCCCTCCTAAAAGCAGCCAACCAGTCACTAGTCCCTTGGTAGTCCTCCAACCAGTCACTAGTCCCTTGGTAGTCCTCCTAAAAGCAGCCAACCAGTCACTAGTCCCTTGGTAGTCCTCCAACCAGTCACTAGTCCCTTGGTAGTCCTCCTAAAAGCAGCCAACCAGTCACTAGTCCCTTGGTAGTCCTCCAACCAGTCACTAGTCCCTTGGTAGTCCTCCTAAAAGCAGCCAACCAGTCACTAGTCCCTTGGTAGTCCTCCAACCAGTCACTAGTCCCTTGGTAGTCCTCCAACCAGTCACTAGTCCCTTGGTAGTCCTCCTAAAAGCAGCCAACCAGTCACTAGTCCCTTGGTAGTCCTCCAACCAGTCACTAGTCCCTTGGTAGTCCTCCAACCAGTCACTAGTCCCTTGGTAGTCCTCCAACCAGTCACTAGTCCCTTGGTAGTCCTCCAACCAGTCACATGTCCCTTGGTAGTCCTCCAACCAGTCACTAGTCCCTTGGTAGTCCTCCAACCAGTCACTAGTCCCTTGGTAGTCCTCCTAAAAGCAGCCAACCAGTCACTAGCCCCTTGGTAGTCCCTCCTAAAAGCAGCCAACCAGTCACTAGCCCCTTGGTAGTCCCTCCTAAAAGCAGCCAACCAGTCACTAGTCCCTTGGTAGTCCTCCAACCAGTCACTAGTCCCTTGGTAGTCCTCCTAAAAGCAGCCAACCAGTCACTAGTCCCTTGGTAGTCCTCCAACCAGTCACTAGTCCCTTGGTAGTCCTCCTAAAAGCAGCCAACCAGTCACTAGTCCCTTGGTAGTCCTCCAACCAGTCACTAGTCCCTTGGTAGTCCTCCTAAAAGCAGCCAACCAGTCACTAGTCCCTTGGTAGTCCTCCAACCAGTCACTAGTCCCTTGGTAGTCCTCCAACCAGTCACTAGTCCCTTGGTAGTCCTCCAACCAGTCACTAGTCCCTTGGTAGTCCTCCAACCAGTCACTAGTCCCTTGGTAGTCCTCCAACCAGTCACTAGTCCCTTGGTAGTCCTCCAACCAGTCACATGTCCCTTGGTAGTCCTCCAACCAGTCACTAGTCCCTTGGTAGTCCTCCAACCAGTCACTAGTCCCTTGGTAGTCCTCCTAAAAGCAGCCAACCAGTCACTAGCCCCTTGGTAGTCCCTCCTAAAAGCAGCCAACCAGTCACTAGCCCCTTGGTAGTCCCTCCTAAAAGCAGCCAACCAGTCACTAGTCCCTTGGTAGTCCTCCAACCAGTCACTAGTCCCTTGGTAGTCCTCCTAAAAGCAGCCAACCAGTCACTAGTCCCTTGGTAGTCCTCCAACCAGTCACTAGCCCCTTGGTAGTCCTCCAACCAGTCACTAGTCCCTTGGTAGTCCTCCTAAAAGCAGCCAACCAGTCACTAGTCCCTTGGTAGTCCTCCAACCAGTCACTAGTCCCTTGGTAGTCCTCCTAAAAGCAGCCAACCAGTCACTAGTCCCTTGGTAGTCCTCCAACCAGTCACTAGTCCCTTGGTAGTCCTCCAACCAGTCACTAGTCCCTTGGTAGTCCTCCAACCAGTCACATGTCCCTTGGTAGTCCTCCAACCAGTCACTAGTCCCTTGGTAGTCCTCCAACCAGTCACTAGTCCCTTGGTAGTCCTCCTAAAAGCAGCCAACCAGTCACTAGCCCCTTGGTAGTCCCTCCTAAAAGCAGCCAACCAGTCACTAGCCCCTTGGTAGTCCCTCCTAAAAGCAGCCAACCAGTCACTAGTCCCTTGGTAGTCCTCCAACCAGTCACTAGTCCTTGGTAGTCCTCCTAAAAGCAGCCAACCAGTCACTAGTCCCTTGGTAGTCCTCACCAGTCACTAGTCCCTTGGTAGTCCTCCTAAAAGCAGCCAACCAGTCACTAGTCCCTTGGTAGTCCTCCAACCAGTCACTAGTCCCTTGGTAGTCCTCCTAAAAGCAGCCAACCAGTCACTAGTCCCTTGGTAGTCCTCCAACCAGTCACTAGTCCCTTGGTAGTCCTCCTAAAAGCAGCCAACCAGTCACTAGTCCCTTGGTAGTCCTCCAACCAGTCACTAGTCCCTTGGTAGTCCTCCTAAAAGCAGCCAACCAGTCACTAGTCCCTTGGTAGTCCTCCAACCAGTCACTAGTCCCTTGGTAGTCCTCCAACCAGTCACTAGTCCCTTGGTAGTCCTCCAACCGGTCACTAGTCCCTTGGTAGTCCTCCTAAAAGCAGCCAACCAGTCACTAGTCCCTTGGTAGTCCTCCAACCAGTCACTAGTCCCTTGGTAGTCCTCCAACCAGTCACTAGTCCCTTGGTAGTCCTCCAACCGGTCACTAGTCCCTTGGTAGTCCTCTAAAAGCAGCCAACCAGTCACTAGTCCCTTGGTAGTCCTCCAACCAGTCACTAGTCCCTTGGTAGTCCTCCTAAAAGCAGCCAACCATGTTTTCCCCATTTCATGACACTGTTGCACATTTGCTGTTGTAGCTAATATGTTGAATTATACAAAATAATATATTTTCTGACTAAGTCCCCACTGGTCAAGTCAGAGTCAAGTCCTACAACACTGGTAGATAGTAGGTCAGAGTGTGTAAGTGTGTGTGTTTACCTGAGTTGTGAGATTCTTGAGAACGAGCCAGTTGGTTCTCCCTGAGCTGCTGCTACCGTCACTCCAACTACACCCTGAGTGGCAGGAGAGAACAGACGATTATCACCAAGACACACTCCACTACAGGGCCAATCCGTACCCTACTGGCTCTGGGGGGGGCCAATCCGTACCCTACTGGCTCTGGGGGGCCAATCCGTACCCTACTGGCTCTGGGGGGCCAATCCGTACCCTACTGGCTCTGGGGGCCAATCCGTACCCTACTGGCTCTGGGGGCAATCCGTACCCTACTGGCTCTGGGGGGCCAATCCGTACCCTACTGGCTCTGGGGGCCAATCCGTACCCTACTGGCTCTGGGGGCCAATCCGTACCCTACTGGCTCTGGGGGGCCAAGCCGTACCCTACTGGCTCTGGGGGCCAATCCGTACCCTACTGGCTCTGGGGGGCCAATCCGTACCCTACTGGCTCTGGGGGGCCAATCCGTACCCTACTGGCTCTGGGGGGGCAATCCGACCCTACTGGCTCTGGGAGGGGCAATCCGTACCCTACTGGCTCTGGGGGCCAATCCGTACCCTACTGGCTCTGGGGGCCAATCCGTACCCTACCGGGTCTATGGGGGCCAATCCGCACCCTGCACGGGTCTATGGGGGCCAATCCGCACCCTGCACGGGTCTATGGGGGGCCAATCCGCACCCTGCACGGGTCTATGGGGGCCAATCCGCACCCTGCACGGGTCTATGGGGGCCAATCCGCACCCTACACGGGTCTATGGGGGCCAATCCGTACCCTACCGACTGTGGGGGGCCAATCCGTACCCTACCGACTGAGGGGGGGCCAATCCGTACCCTACCGACTGTGGGGGGGCCAATCCGTACCCTACCGACTGTGGAGGGGGGGCAATCCGTACCCTACCGACTGGGGGGGGGGCCAATCCGTACCCTACCGACTGTGGGGGGGGGCAATCCGTACCCTACCGACTGTGGGGGGGCAATCCGTACCCTACCGACTGTGGGGGGGTGGGCCAATCCGTACCCTACCGACTGTGGGGGAGGGGGCCAATCCGTACCCTACCGACTCTGGGGGGCCAATCCGTACCCTACCGACTCTGGGGGCCAATCCGTACCCTACCGACTGGGGGGGGCCAATCCGTACCCTACCGACTCTGGGGGGCAATCCGTACCCTACCGACTCTGGGGGGCCAATCCGTACCCTACCGACTCTGGGGGGGCCAATCCGTACCCTACCGACTCTGGGGGGGGCCAATCCGTACCCTACCGACTCTGGGGGGGCCAATCCGTACCCTACCGGGGGGGGGCCAATCCGTACCCTACCGACTCTGGGGGCCAATCCGTACCCTACCGACTCTGGGGGCCAATCCGTACCCTACCGACTCTGGGGGGCCAATCCGTACCCTACCGACTCTGGGGGCCAATCCGTACCCTACCGACTCTGGGGGGCCAATCCGTACCCTACCGACTCTGGGGGCCAATCCGTACCCTACCGACTCTGGGGGGCCAATCCGTACCCTACCGACTCTGGGGGGGGCCAATCCGTACCCTACCGACACTGGGGGCCAATCCGTACCCTACCGACACTGGGGGGCCAATCCGTACCCTACCGACTCTGGGGGGCCAATCCGTACCCTACCGACTCTGGGGGGCCAATCCGTACCCTACCGACTCTGGGGGGGCCAATCCGTACCCTACCGACTCTGGGGGCCAATCCGTACCCTACCGACTCTGGGGGGCCAATCCGTACCCTACCGACTCTGGGGGCCAATCCGTACCCTACCGACTCTGGGGGGCAATCCGTACCCTACCGACTCTGGGGGCAATCCGTACCCTACCGACTCTGGGGGCCAATCCGTACCCTACCGACTCTGGGGGCCAATCCGTACCCTACCGACTCTGGGGGCCAATCCGTACCCTACCGACTCTGGGGGGGCCAATCCGTACCCTACCGACTCTGGGGGGGCCAATCCGTACCCTACCGACTCTGGGGGCCAATCCGTACCCTACCGACTCTGGGGGCCAATCCGTACCCTACCGACTCTGGGGGGGCCAATCCGTACCCTACCGACTCTGGGGGGCCAATCCGTACCCTACCGACTCTGGGGGGCCAATCCGTACCCTACCGACTCTGGGGGCCAATCCGTACCCTACCGACTCTGGGGGGCCAATCCGTACCCTACCGACTCTGGGGAGGGCAACCCGTACCCTACCGACTCTGGGGGCCAATCCGTACCCTACCGACTCTGGGGGGCAATCCGTACCCTACCGACTCTGGGGGGGGGCAATCCGTACCCTACCGAGGGGGGGGGCAATCCGTACCCTACCGACTCTGGGGGCCAATCCGTACCCTACCGACTCTGGGGGGCCAATCCGTACCCTACCGACTCTGGGGGCCAATCCGTATCCTACCGACTCTGGGGGGCCAATCCGTACCCTACCGACTCTGGGGGGCCAATCCGTACCCTACCGACTCTGGGGGCGGGGGCAATCCGTACACTACCGTCTCTGGGGGGCCAATCCGTACCCTACCGACTGGGGGGGGGGGCAATCCGTACCCTACCGACTCTGGGGGGGGCAATCCGTACCCTACCGACTCTGGGGGGGGGGGCAATCCGTACCCTACCGACTCTGGGGGGGCCAATCCGTACCCTACCGACTCTGGGGGCCAATCCGTACCCTACCGACTCTGGGGGGCCAATCTGTACCCTACCGACTCTGGGGGCCAATCCGTACCCTACCGACTCTGGGGGGGCCAATCCGTACCCTACCGACTCTGGGGGCCAATCTGTACCCTACCGACTCTGGGGGCCAATCCGTACCCTACCGACTCTGGGGGGCCAATCCGTACCCTACCGACTCTGGGGGGCCAATCCGTACCCTACCGACTCTGGGGGCGGGGGCAATCCGTACACTACCGTCTCTGGGGGGCAATCCGTACCCTACCGACTCTGGGGGCCAATCCGTACCCTACCGACTCTGGGGGGGGGCCAATCCGTACCCTACCGACTCTGGGGGGGCCAATCCGTACCCTACCGACTCTGGGGGGGGGGGGCAATCCGTACCCTACCGAGGGGGGGGGGCAATCCGTACCCTACCGACTCTGGGGGGGCAATCCGTACCCTACCGACTCTGGGGGGCAATCCGTACCCTACCGACTCTGGGGGGGGGGGGGGCAATCCGTACCCTACCGACTCTGGGGGGGGCCAATCCGTACCCTACCGACTCTGGGGGCGGGGGCAATCCGTACACTACCGAGGGGGGGGCCAATCCGTACCCTACCGACTCTGGGGGGGGGGGGGGCAATCCGTACCCTACCGACTCTGGGTGGGGGCCAATCCGTACCCTACCGGGGGGGGGGCAATCCGTACCCTACCGAGAGAGAGGGGGGGGCAATCCGTACCCTACCGACTCTGGGGGCCAATCCGTACCCCACCGACTCTGGGGGCAATCCGTACCCTACCGACTCTGGGGGGGGCAATCCGTACCCTACCGACTCTGGGGGGCCAATCCGTACCCTACCGACTCTGGGGGGGCCAATCCGTACCCTACCGACTCTGGGGGGCCAATCCGTACCCTACCGACTCTGGGGGGGCAATCCGTACCCTACCGACTCTGGGGGGGCCAATCCGTACACTACCGACTCTGGGGGGGGGCCAATCCGTACACTACCGACTCTGGGGGGGCCAATCCGTACACTACCGACTCTGGTGTTTGTTCTCCCATGATCCTTTGTGCCATGGATCCAGGAACTACAATCTACACACAATACCCCATGTCATTATGGGGGTGTCGTGATGTCATTACGGAGGTGTCGTGATGTCATTACGGGGGCGTCGTGATGTCATTACGGGGGTGTCGTGATGTCATTACGGGGGTGTTGTGATGTCATTACGGGGGTGTCGTGATGTCATTACGGGGGTGTCGTGATGTCATTACGGGGGTGTCGTGATGTCATTACGGGGGTATCGTGATGTCATTACGGGGGTATCGTGATGTCATTACGGGGTATCGTGATGTCATTACGGGGTATCGTGATGTCATTATGGGTTATTGTGATGTCACAATGATAGATTGATGAGGAACATAATATTGAATCCATTTTACTGTAAAACAAAAGGTGGAAAAAGGGGTCTGAATACCTTCTGAAGGTGTAAAACAGCTTGGTGTGAATTAGGCAACACACACACACACACACACACACACACACACACACACACACACACACACACACACACACACACACACACACACACACACACACACACACACACACACACACACATTTCCACACACACACATTTCCCCACACCGTTTAACACATCTACACCCGTCTCACCAGGTGTGTATCTGGAGTCAGAGTGCCCCCAGCCCCCCAAGCGGAGAGGGCTTCCCCCAGGGTGGAGGGGGTTTCTGGTTGGTGAGGCCGGGAGGGGGGCGGGAAGGGGCTGAAAGACCTTTAGGAGCCAGAGGGACCTTCCACAGCTCATGGGCCAGAGAGGAATTACATCCTGCTGGAGACCATTTAGACTCTCCGGACCTGACTGGAGAGGGAGGGAGAGGGGGGAGGAGAGGAGAGAGGGGGAGAGAGAGGGGTTACATACTGCTGGAGACCATTTAGACTCTCCGGACCTGACTGGAGAGGGAGGGAGAGGGGGGAGGAGAGAGAGGGGGAGAGGAGAGGTGGAGGAGAGAGGTGGAGGAAGGAGAGAGAGAGGGGGAGGGGGAGGGGGAGAGAGAGGGGAGGGGGAGGGAGGGAGGGGGAGAGGAGAGAGAGGGAGGGGAGAGGAGAGAGAGGGAGGGGGAGAGGAGAGAGAGGGAGGGGGAGAGGAGAGAGAGGGAGGGAGAGGAGAGAGAGGGAGGGGAGAGGAGAGAGAGGGAGGGGAGAGAGGAGAGAGAGGGAGGGGGAGAGGAGAGAGAGGGGAGAGGAGAGGTGGAGGAGAGAGAGGTGGAGGAGAGAGAGGTGGAGGAGGGGAGAGGTGGAGGAGGGAGAGAGAGGGGAGGGAGGAGAGAGAGAGAGGGGGAGGGAGGGAGGAGAGGGGAGAGGGGGAGGGAGAGAGAGAGGGGAGAGGGGGGGAGAGAGAGGGGAGAGGGGGGGAGAGAGAGGGGGGGGGGGGAGGAGAGAGAGAGGGGAGAGAGAGAGAGGGGGAGGAGGGAGAGGAGGGGAGAGGGGAGAGAGGGAGAGGGGGAGGGAGAGGGGAGAGAGGGAGAGGGGGAGGAGAGAGGGGAGGAGAGGAGAGAGAGGGGGAGGAGAGAGAGAGGGGAGAGGAGAGAGGGGAGAGGGAGAGAGAGGGGGAGAGGTGGAGGAGGGAGGGGGAGAGGTGGAGGGAGAGGTGGGGGAGAGAGGGGGGCAGAGAGAGAGGGAGGAGGGAGAGGGGGAGAGGTGGAGGAGAGAGGGGGCAGAGAGAGAGAGAGGTGGAGGAGAGAGGGGGAGAGGGGAGAGGAAGAGGAGAGAGGGAGGAAGAGGAGAGAGGGAGGAAGAGGAGAGAGAGAGGGAGAGGGGAGAGGAAGAGGAGAGAGGGAGGAAGAGAGAGAGAGGGAGAGAGGGGAAAGGAAGAGGAGAGGGAGAGAGGGGAAAGGAAGAGGAGAGAGAGGGGAGAGAGGAAGAGGAGAGAGGGAGGAAGAGAGAGAGAGGGGGAGGAGAGAGGGAGGAAGAGGAGAGAGAGGGGGAGGAGAGGAGAGAGGGAGGAAGAGGAGAGAGAGGGGGAGAGAGGGAGGAAGAGGAGAGAGAGAGGAAGAGGAGAGAGGGAGGAAGAGGAGAGAGGGAGGAAGAGGAGAGAGAGGGGGAGAGAGGAAGGAGAGGGAGGGAGGAAGAGGAGAGAGAGAGACAGTTAGAGTGGGTTAGACCTACCCGTAGTGGGGAGGGTTAGACCTACCCGTAGTGGAGAGGGTTAGACCTACCCGTAGTGGAGAGGGTTAGACCTACCCGTAGTGGAGAGGGTTAGACCTACCCGTAGTGGAGAGGGTTAGACCTACCCGTAGTGGAGAGGGTTAGACCTACCCGTAGTGGAGAGGGTTAGACCTACCCGTAGTGGAGAGGGTTAGACCTACCCGTAGTGGAGAGGGTTAGACCTACCCGTAGTGGAGAGGGTTAGACCTACCCGTAGTGGAGAGGGTTAGACCTACCCGTAGTGGGGAGGGTTAGAGGGGGTTAGACCTACCCGTAGTGGGGAGGGTTAGACCTACCCGTAGTGGGGAGGGTTAGAGGGGGTTAGACCTACCCGTAGTGGGGAGGGTTAGACCTACCCGTAGTGGGGAGGGTTAGAGGGGGTTAGACCTACCCGTAGTGGAGAGGGTTAGACCTACCCGTAGTGGAGAGGGTTAGACCTACCCGTAGTGGAGACGGTTAGACCTACCCGTAGTGGAGAGGGTTAGAGGGAGTTATACCTACCCGTAGTGGGGGGAGTTATACCTACCCGTAGTGGGGAGAGTTAGACCTACCCGTAGTGGGGAGGGTTAGAGGGGGTTAGACCTACCCGTAGTGGGGAGGGTTAGAGGGGGTTAGACCTACCCGTAGTGGAGAGGGTTAGACCTACCCGTAGTGGGAGGGTTAGACCTACCCGTAGTGGGAGGGTTAGACCTACCCGTAGTGGAGAGGGTTAGACCTACCCGTAGTGGAGAGGGTTAGACCTACCCGTAGTGGAGAGGGTTAGACCTACCCGTAGTGGAGAGGGTTAGACCTACCCGTAGTGGAGAGGGTTAGACCTACCCGTAGTGGAGAGGGTTAGACCTACCCGTAGTGGAGAGGGTTAGACCTACCCGTAGGGGGGAGGGTTAGACCTACCCGTAGTGGGGAGAGTTAGACCTACCCGTAGTGGGGAGAGTTAGACCTACCCGTAGTGGGGAGGGTTAGACCTACCCGTAGTGGGGAGGGTTAGACCTACCCGTAGTGGGGAGGGTTAGACCTACCCGTAGTGGGGAGGGTTAGACCTACCCGTAGTGGGGAGGGTTAGACCTACCCGTAGTGGGGAGGGTTAGACCTACCCGTAGTGGAGAGGGTTAGACCTACCCGTAGTGGAGAGGGTTAGACCTACCCGTAGTGGAGAGGGTTAGACCTACCCGTAGTGGAGAGGGTTAGACCTACCCGTAGTGGAGAGGGTTAGACCTACCCGTAGTGGGGAGGGTTAGAGGGGGTTAGACCTACCTGTAGTGGAGAGGGTTAGAGGGGGTTAGACCTACCCGTAGTGGGGAGGGTTAGAGGGGGTTAGACCTACCTGTAGTGGAGAGGGTTAGACCTACCCGTAGTGGAGAGGGTTAGAGGGGGTTAGACCTACCTGTAGTGGAGAGGGTTAGACCTACCCGTAGTGGAGAGGGTTAGAGGGGGTTAGACCTACCTGTAGTGGGGAGGGTTAGAGGGGGTTAGACCTACCCGTAGTGGAGAGGGTTAGAGGGGGTTAGACCTACCCGTAGTGGAGAGGGTTAGAGGGGTTAGACCTACCTGTAGTGGGGAGGGTTAGAGGGGTTAGACCTACCCGTAGTGGGGAGGGTTAGAGGGGTTAGACCTACCTGTAGTGGGGAGGGTTAGAGGGGTTAGACCTACCCGTAGTGGAGAGGGTTAGAGGGGGTTAGACCTACCCGTAGTGCTTTGTGTTGTACTGGTGAGTGAACCACTGTGGCTGGAGGCACGACTAGATGACCAGGCACTGTTTGAAGGCATCGTGGTGTTCAGAGATGAGGATGGCCCTGGAGATCGAGAGAGGAGAGAGAGAGAGAAAGGAGAGGGAGAGAAAGAGAGAAAGGAGAGGGAGAGAAAGAGAGAAAGGAGAGGGAGAGAAAGAGAGAAAGGAGAGGGAGAGAAAGAGAGAAAGGAGAGAAAGAGAGAAAGGAGAGGGAGAGAAAGGAGAGGGAGAGAAAGGAGAGGGAGACAGAGAGGGAGACAGAGAGGGAGACAGAGACAGAGACAGAGACAGAGACAGAGACAGACAGACAGACAGACAGACAGACAGACAGACAGACAGAGAGACAGACAGACAGACAGACAGACAGACAGACAGACAGACAGACAGACAGACAGACAGACAGACAGACAGACAGAGAGAGAGAGAGAGAGAGAGAGAGAGAGAGAGAAAGGAGAGAAAAAGAGAGACAGTTACCACCGGACAGAACAATAGACACTCCAAAAGCAGGGATGAAATGAAGATAGTCCACTAGGACAGACCGGGTTAGTACACATCATAGTCCACTAGGACAGACCGGGTTAGTACACATCATAGTCCACTAGGACAGACCGGGTTAGTACACTAGGACAGACCGGGTTAGTACACATCATAGTCCACTAGGACAGACCGGGTTAGTACACTAGGACAGACCGGGTTAGTACACATCATAGTCCACTAGGACAGACCGGGTTAGTACACATCATAGTCCACTAGGACAGACCGGGTTAGTACACATCATAGTCCACTAGGACAGACCGGGTTAGTACACATCATAGTCCACTAGGACAGACCGGGTTAGTACACATCATAGTCCACTAGGACAGACCGGGTTAGTACACACCATAGTCCACTAGGACAGACCGGGTTAGTCCACTAGGACAGACCGGGTTAGTCCACTAGGACAGACCGGGTTAGTACACATCATAGTCCACTAGTACAGACCGGGTTAGTACACATCATAGTCCACTAGGACAGACCGGGTTAGTACACATCATAGTCCACTAGTACAGACCGGGTTAGTACACATCACAGTCCACTAGGACAGACCGGGTTAGTACACATCATAGTCCACTAGGACAGACCGGGTTAGTACACATCATAGTCCACTAGGACAGACCGGGTTAGTACACATCATAGTCCACTAGGACAGACCGGGTTAGTACACATCATAGTCCACTAGGACAGACCGGGTTAGTACACATCATAGTCCACTAGGACAGACCGGGTTAGTACACATCATAGTCCACTAGGACAGACCGGGTTAGTACATACCATAGTCCACTAGGACAGACCGGGTTAGTCCACTAGGACAGACCGGGTTAGTACACATCATAGTCCACTAGGACAGACTGGGTTAGTCCACTAGGACAGACCGGGTTAGTACACATCATAGTCCACTAGGACAGACCGGGTTAGTACACATCATAGTCCACTAGGACAGACCGGGTTAGTACACATCATAGTCCACTAGGACAGACCGGGTTAGTACACATCATAGTCCACTAGGACAGACCGGGTTAGTACACATCATAGTCCACTAGTACAGACCGGGTTAGTACACATCACAGTCCACTAGGACAGACCGGGTTAGTACACATCATAGTCCACTAGGACAGACCGGGTTAGTACACATCATAGTCCACTAGGACAGACCGGGTTAGTACACATCATAGTCCACTAGGACAGACCGGGTTAGTACACATCATAGTCCACTAGGAC